>NW_017617246.1:172872-296665 GCF_001879475.1 Ipomoea nil | reverse complement strand
GTTTAGGTTGGGTGGAGGTTAAAAGGGTAGGAGTTTATGGGTGGAGGTTTGATGCCCAATTAAACTCTAATTTTCCTCCTTTGTCTCCTGATTTCCTTCTCAAAATCGTGTACCACAAACATAATATCACTCAAACATCTCGTTAGTAGCAAAAATTACTCCACAAATAATTAATCACACATACCAAAATATAAACACATATACACGGCATTCCTAATTAAAATACATATAATTTGGAAATTAACACAATTAACACACATATTCCTATTTTATAATTAGAAACAACTTAAAAAAAAAAACATATTAATCAGATTCCAAGATATTTTAGAAACTAACAAAAATACTAATTTTTAGATTTCTAAAACATTTTATAGCAATTTATATCACATATACTGCACACATACAAATAACATATTAAATCACATTTTGCACATAGCACATATATATTAACAAATAAACATGGTAAATCATTTTTTAGAGCAAATTGTTCATGCAAACAAGTTAGTTAATTTACAGAAACATGAACACATACTCGAAAACTGATTAACACATTAAAACATGCAATTTTATACAAATTATCAAATAAATCACGAATTGCACATTTTATCAAATTAATTTGCATGGCATATGATCTCACGTTAAATAACACATGCAAATACACAAATAAATTCCTAACACATATTGCAATTTTATCACATAAATATTTCGAATAAAAACATGCATAGAAACACATAAAACAATTTATCCACGTAAAACAATTAATTTTGAGCACAAGTATCAATTTAAATAGAGAGTTTAAGTTCAGTGATACTTAGCTCATTTCGATCATTCCCAACTCGTGCCTTAAGGTAGAAAATCTCGTTTCGCATAAAGGCTTCGTGAGAATATCAGCAACTTGGTTTTCCGTATGGATATATTCGATCTTCAGATTTTTCTTTTCAACGTGATCCCTTATAAAATGATGTCGAATGTCGATATGTTTGGTTCTTGAGTGAAGCACCGGATTGTGAGTGATAGTGATTGCACTAGTATTATCACAATAAATACTAACGTCATCACAATTAACTCCGTAATCCTTCAATTGTTGCTTCATCCACAAAATTTGCGCACAACAACTTCCTGCAGCAATATATTCGGCCTCGGCGGTACTAGTTGCGATGGAATTTTACTTTTTGCTGAACCAAGAAACAAGCCTTCCCCCAAGAACTGGTATGTCCCGGAAGTGCTTTTTCTGTCTATTTTGCAACCTGCAAAATCCGCATCTGAAAAACCTGTTAGAGTAAAATCTGTACCTTTTGGATACCACAATCCAACATTGATTGTGCCTTTCAGATATCGTATGATCTTCTTTGTTGCGGTGAGGTGGCTTTCTTTTGGATTTGCTTGGAATTTTGCACACACGCCCACAGCATAAGAAATGTTCGGCCTGCTTGCAGTAAGATATAGAAGTGAACCAATCATTCCTCTATATTTTGTTTGATCGACATCCTTTCCATCTTCATCTTTGTCTAGCCTTATTGATGTGCTCATTGGAATTTTGATCGATGATTTTCCATCAAGGCCAAACTTCTTTATCAAGTCGCGGGTGTACTTTGCTTGTTTGATGAATACTCCTTCTTTCAGTTGTTTGACTTGTAAGCCCCAGAAGTAATTCAATTCACCCATCATGCTCATTTCGAATTTATTCTGCATAAGCTTCGAAAATTTCTCACACAAAGAATTGTTAGTGCTTCCAAAAATAATATCATCAACATATATTTGCACTAATAAAATATGATCACCATCTTGAATTCTAAATAGAGTTTTGTCAACAAGGCCTTTGGTGAATCCACAGCTTATCAAGAACATTGACAAAGTATCATACCAAGCTCTAGGTGCTTGTTTCAACCCATACAATGCCTTTTTAAGTTTGTAGACTTTATCACCTTCGCCTTTTACCTCAAAACCTGGGGGTTGTTGGACATAAACTTCTTCTTCGAGTAGACCATTCAAGAATGCGCTTTTCACGTCCATTTGATAAACGGTGAAATCTTTGTGTGCGGCGTAGGCTAGGAAAATTCTGATTGCTTCAAGTCGGGACACCGGTGCAAAGGTTTCATCAAAATCTATTCCTTCTTCTTGAGAGTATCCTTTTGCAACGAGCCTTGCTTTATTCCTAACAATCACGCCTTCTTCGTTTGCTTTGTTCCGGAAGACCCATTTGGTTCCTACAACGTTGTGGTTCGGCGGTCTTGGAACAAGTTCCCAAACATCATTTCTTTTGAATTGATCGAGCTCCTCTTGCATAGCATTTATCCAATCCGGATCATTGAGAGCTTCGTCAATTTCTTTTGGTTCAGTCTGAGATAGATAACACGTGAACAATGCTTCCATGGTAGATGATCTTGTTTTCACGCCTTCATGAATATTCCCAATAATTAATTCTGGAGGGTGATTTTTGAGCCATCTTAAATCTGGTTGAAATGGGTGCATGGTACTGGGTGGATCCATTTGTTGTGAATTTGCAGTGTTGGTTCGAATTTCATCAATTAAATTGTCTTGAAATTGATTACCAACATCACATGCAATTTGATCATTAATTGGATCACCAACTTGTACTGCATCTCCATTCCCACGTAAGGCATCACTCCCAAAATTATTATTTAAAGAATTTCCAACTTCTTCTGGGTGAGGGATGGGATTTTCTAGAGAATTAATTTCCAACTCATCCATTCCCTGCAAAATATCATCTTCACACGTATCATTAGTTTCACAAAAATCAATATGACACTTGTTACCATTTTGTGCAATTTCTTCGTCCAGTGCATCATTCTTGATCTGTGATTTTTCATCAAATACCACGTGTATGGATTCTTCAACCACCATTGATCTTTTATTCAGAACTCTGTATGCCTTGCTGGTAGCTGAATATCCTAGAAAAATTCCTTCATTTGTACGCTCATCAAAAGCTTTTAGATGCAATTTATCATTAATATGAATAAAACATTTGCATCCAAAAATATGAAAATAACCAATATTTGGTTTTCTCCCTTTATATAGCTCGTATGGCGTCTTCTTGTACTGCTTATGGATCATGCTTCGATTTTGTGTGTAACAAGCAGTGTTGATAGCTTCCGCCCAATAGCGTTTCGGGAGACCGGCAGCACTAATCATCACTCGTGCGGCTTCTTTGAGCGTCCGGTTTCTTCTTTCGGCAACACCGTTTTGTTGCGGTGTTCTTGCGGCAGATAACTGATGAGAAATTCCATGTGAATTGCAAAAAGCTTGTATAACTCCATTCACGAACTCGGTTCCGCGATCCGTTCGTATTTTTTATATTTGCAATTCTTTCTCATTTTGTAGTTGCTTCAACAGCTTCGGTAGAACTTGCTCAACTTCATTTTTCTTCTTGAGAAACACGGTCCAAGTGTACCTGGAAAAATCATCAACAACAACGAGAGTATATTTCTTACCACTTACACTTATTGGATCAACCGGTCCAAATAAGTCCATATGTAGTAAGCTTAGCGGTCTTGATGTTGACTCGTGTGTCTTTGATTTGAATGATGATTTGATTTGCTTTCCGCGTTGGCATGCATCACACACTTGGTCCTTCTTGAAGATAATATCTGGCAAGCCTTCTACTAGATTCTTCTTTGCAAGCTGATTGATAGTCTTGAAGTTTAAGTGGTTGAGCTTTCTGTGTCATTCCCAATTAGCTTCATTCGAATTTCTGGCCATTAAGCACACTGAATCTTTGCTTGTGCTCCAATCCACAATATACATGTTCTTTCGCCGTTTTCCAGATAAAATAATCTCATTTGTGAGCTCATTTTTGATTAGGCAATTATCTTTAGAAAATTCTACAAGATAGCCTTTATCACAAAATTGACTAGTGCTCAACAAATTAAATTTTAATCCTTCAACGAAAGAAACATCTTCAATCTTCAAACCATTTTTTTTGATCGTGCCAACTCCTTTTGTAATTCCATAATTTTGATTTCCTCCGAATATAACTTTTGGTCCATCGATTTCTTTGAAATTAACTAGATATGATTTATTTCTAGTCATGTGGCGTGAGCAACCACTATCGATGTACCAAACATCCTGCAAAAAAGATTAATTAATTTTAGGTACCCATACTTGCTTGGGTCCTTTACTGTTAGTGATTTTTGGTAACTAAACCCACCTTGATCTTATTGAATTAAGATGAGGCGATTTGTAACCATTTGAGACACGATAATCATAACTCACTTTAGAAAATATTTTTGGCGCCGGGTTTTGAAAATTATTTTTATATTTTGGCACCTGGGAAGAGAATGGTTGTTTTGATCTATAAAAAGTATTACATCTATTGCACAACCAATCTTTTTGAGTGGGATAAAATCTCCCAACTTTATTTCTAGAAAAGCTTCCCTCTTTTCTATGAAATCTTTTTGCACTTGACTCTTTGGCATATCTTTGCTTGTAGAATTTTTGTTGCTTTGCCGTAGTATAAACTTGTTTCGGCCTTTCAACATTCAACTTTGCGTTTGATTGATAGCCAAGTCCTTGTCTCATCGTGCTATTCTGACTTTTAACAAATTTTACCACTTGAACTTTATTATTTAAAGTAGTAGTAGAATTAGTCAGATTTTGAGGGGTTTGAGAACATGTGGAGTCATAACCAATTCCGGTTCTATCTCCTGATGGCTTTTGCATACTCACCATTTTATCTATAATTTTAGACGAATTAGTGAACGTAGCAATGGTAGCTCTAAGATTATGTTCTCTAACCTCTCTTGCTTTACACTCTTCTTGAAGATGAATATTTTCATTCTTCAATTTACTCACTTCAAGTAAAGCATCTTGCAATTTTTTATTCATTTCTTCTTTTTCAAGAATTAGAATATTATTGCGCTCCTTGAGTTGAGGATGAGTGAGCATAATCTCTTGACAATCTCGCATTAGATTATCAATAGATTCACGAGAAAAAGAGGAATTAACAGAATTGAAAGAATTAGAACTTACCTCTTCTTCCTCTGCTTCAAGAGCCATAAGACAATCTTCACTTGTACTCAACTCCATTAGCTTGCATATTAGCGCCGTATCATCGTCCGAATATGAACTTTCATCGCTTGATGATGAATCCTCCGAATCATCATTTTCGTTTGGTTCGTTGCCAACGAGAGCTTTTCTTTTGTCGCGCTTGAACCTTTTGCTTTCGGATTTGTTCGGTGTAGATTCAACATTTTTGCCTTTGATACTTGCTAACGATCGGATACGGACAATTTATTTTAAAATGTCCGGGTTTGCGACAATTTTAGCACAAATCCTTATTTTCTTCGACTTTTTCTTCTTGTGTTATGCGAGAGATGAATTTTCCACGAGCAGAATTTTTGTTGTCTCCTTTTCGCATAAACCTTCTAAACTTTTTGACAAAAAGAGCAAATTGTTCGTCAGTCATAAAATCAACATTATTTTCTACTGACCTGGAGGTTGACGGTTGTTCGGCCATTAGAGCAGCATTTCGAGCTTCATGAACATCATCATCTTTGGCCTTCATTTCGAACTCATATGCTTTTAGATCACTAAATAATTTGTCTGTTGACAACATTCTTAGATCTCGGTGATCGCGCATAGCCGTAACCTTCATATCCCATGCAGATGGTAAGCCACGTAGAATTTTGAGATTAATTTCTTTTTGGCTAATATTTTTGCCAAGATCACTGATCTCTCCAAGAACTTTGATCATTCGAGCTTCCATGTCTGCAACACTTTCAATTGAGAGCATTTTGAAATCTTCGAACTTCTTCATGGCGATTGTGAGCTTATTGTCTTTTTCTTGTTCATCTCCTTTGCCAATCTTGATGAGAGTTTCCCATATTTCTTTGGCAGTGGCACACTTTCGGATCTTCCGAAATATTGTATCATCAACGGCTTTGAATAGAATATCCTTGGCAATATTGTCAAGATTATTCCGCGTTCTATCGTCCGATGTCCATTCCGGTTTTGGCTTTTGTACGTACTGTGGAGCATCCGGGGATATAACAAACGCCGTATTGACTTTTAATATTTCTATAGGGCCAGTGGAAATAACTTCCCACATTTCATCGTGTAAGGCCGATAAGTGTGCATGCATACGAACTTTCCAATCATCAAATTTATCAAGAGAGAATAATAGATTTTGAGCTAAATCTTTCTTCATCATCATCACGTGAGATATGAAAGATTAATCCAATTCACACACTTTGTAGAATGGATCAGCCTAGCAGTCAAAAACAGTTAACCCAGTTGGGCAACGTGTTTAAATACCAAAGATTGGTATAAACTGACTCAAATAGGCTACAGGCTCTGATACCAATTGTTGGTATCAGTTAGAGACAATTTCTGACTTGGATAGGCACCTGCTCTGATACCAATTGTTGGTCCCAAAAGAGGTAAGGTGAAAGTCTAGAGGGGGGGGGGGGGGGGGTGAATAGACTTTCAAACTTTTTCGCACAGCACAACAATTGCTAAGACAGAGATAAACCAAAACTCTTAACTAGATTGTTAGATAATGGTGCACAGCGGAAATAAATAAACATAAAGTGTGTGTGAGATTGTGTGAGCAGTATATCTTTGTGAGAGCGAATATGTAAAGAGCGGTATGTAAAGAAAGCAGTAAAGAACACAAGACAATTATAGTGGTTCGCAAGGTGGTGTAATCCTCCTACTCCACTTGCTCTTTTCTCCAAGAGCCAATTCACTATATCTACCACTCCTTGGTTCCAAGATACAATGAATTTCCGTGATCTAGTGCTTTGATCACAAAGCCCGCACTAATCACGCCCAGTGACACCACACTGCTGCTTCGGGTTTCACGTCGCCGCGCTACTATCCCAGGATTTCACGACTCCGCGTTACTTTCCCCCCGTCTTCCACACTCCGGTAGAAACGTATCCCGTGATCTGGTGCTTTGATCACCAAGCCCACACCAATCACGCCCAGTGCCTCCTGACACTGCTGCTTCGGATCTCACAGCTCCGTGTGACAATCCAGGATTTCACAGCTCCGTGCTACTTTCCTCTCTTCTCTTGTTTTGCTCCAAAACAAGTGTTATCTTGCTTCCAACTTCTGAGACTCTGTAGTTGATCTTCAATGATGCGCAGGTCTCTTTGATGAAGATAAACACTCTGGAATGATTTCTCTTGATAGCTCTGAGTGTTTTCTCTCTTTTAATGTATCAAGTAAAGCACTTGATATTTTGCTCTGCTTTGCTCTGTTTAAGAACTCTCAGAATATTTTTCTCTTGAAGCTCTCTGAGTTCTTTTCTCACACTTGAAGATTTTAGCTCTTAGAATTTTAGCTCTCTGCTCGTATATTTTTCTCTGCTCCGTGCTTCTTCAAGTCTTCATATCTTCATCATTTTATAGCTGGTAATGAGAATCTGTCCGTTGGAAAGAGACGCTCTCATTTTTGAAATCTTGTATCTTATCTTCTGCAAAAATGTCAGAAAGAGATAAGCTAGCCGTTGATGGAGTTTCATCTCCATGTAAATGAGCTCCCAAACTTCATCTGATATTCCTCTGTTTTAACGTTGAGTGGAAATATCTGGATCTCAGTTTTGGTGTAGAATGGCTTCTCTGATTAGCTCTGAAGTGGTCCTTGTATCTCTGGGATTCAAAAATAATCTTTATTTTAATCCCATACTAGTTAGACTAGTATTTTCCTTGTGAGAATATTTTTCACTGTAAGTTCTGCTTCATCTTCTTCATTCTCACGTCTGGGTGTTCTCAGACTTCAAACTGGCTTTGAACTTCCACCTAATTTGAATTTCTCCTTTGTAATTGACACCCAATTTCAATTGGCTTGTAATTGGCACCCAAATTGATTTTCTCCTTTGTAATTGGCTCCCAATTGACTTTGACTTGCAATTGGCTCCCAACATCTCCTGGTGCTCCAATTACTTCTCAATGTTGACTTCGAAATTGGACTTCTCTTTGAATTTCATCTCAATTCTACATTGGCTCCCAACTTGAATTGATTCCAAAATTGGACTTCTCTTTGAATTTCATCTCAATTCTACATTGGCTCCCAACTTGAATTGATTCCATTTGAAGCTTTGCTCCCAATTTATTTCAATTAATCTCAATTTCTCTGAAACTAGCTCCCAATTTCAATTGCTTCGAAACTAGCTCCCAATTTCAATTTCTATGAAATCGGCTCCCAAGTGCAATTGCATCTCAATTACCACCCAAGTGAAATTGCTTCCCAATTTCCACTTGTAATCGGCGCCCAAAGCTTAAATTTCAATTTCTATGAAATCGGCTCCCAAGTGCAATTGCATCTCAATTGCCACCCAAGTGAAATTGCTTCCCAATTTCCACTTGTAATCGGCGCCCAAAGCTTAAACTAGCGCACAACTCCATCAGATTAATTTAATTTGACTTCTCAAATTTTACCTTGTAAAATTGTTGATGGTGAGTTTCAAACTTGAGCCATTTTGAATAATATATCAAGCATCATCCACTTCGTCCATACAGCTTTTGATTAAATCTCCAATCATATTTGATGTACTTCTTTCTTTCCATAGATGCTTGATCTCCAAGTCAACTTCATGCATTCTTCCAATATTAATTTTCTTCACGAAAATTCTTCTGGGATATCTTCTTTGAGTAGTAGCGACGTGAATTCATATCATTCAACTTCTTCTTCAATTTGTCATTTTCTTCAGACAAATTCTTGATTTTCGGCTTTATATCTTCTTCTTCTATTTTCATCCATTTTCCTCTGTTTTTCTCTTTTGATAATTAAATAATTTCCCGATCATGGTCTAAGACTCTACTAGACCTATGAAATAAAATTGGGGGATCTACAAATACAAATTTGGCATATCAAAACCATTACACTTTATTCCTAACAATATATATATATATATATATATATATATATATATATATATATATATATATATATATATATATATATATATAATTAAGCCAATCATATTAACTTCTTGGGGGATTTATTGACAAAAATAGTATTCAAATTAGACAACAAATTGAAGTAGAAAACTACCTCGCAATGTCCTTGTTTGGCAATCCGCAGTTAGCTCTTCAATATTAGTATATATTTAATATTGTATGCATTAATTTTTATTTGCTTTCCCTTATGTCTAGTATTTGGTTTCAACCATACCTATATAATTATTTTATTGACAATTATAATCAATCTCGACTATATTATCTTGTATTTGTAAACTTAGAATTGCCTATTTAAATACGCAAATTTAACATTCAATTATCTATGCATGAACAATTCCAATATAATCTTGCCTTGATATACTTTAAACTACTTATTTAAAAAAAAAAAAACATTGGGCATTATCTGTAACACCCCAGATTTTCAAGACTTTTAAAACTTATATAATAAAGATAGAATCTCATTAAATCCCAAAATACGATACAGAGAGTATGGGGTGCTATGCCACACCCGAGCTAGAGAACTCGGGTGCACAGGCTAAATTCTAAAACCTCAATCAGTATCAATACTAAATCATGGCACGCAGGCCGAAAGGGAAAACTATCTAAGCTATGCCCCAAGCTTCTAACGTGCTCTAGTGATCTACTCGTCTGTGCCTGAAAGCCAAATATATCTGTTCAGCGAGAGATGCTGGTAACCCACACCAACGCGTTGAAATACAATACATATAGATATATATATATAGATATATGAAAACCATTTTGAACATGAAGATATACCCTACGAACTCTAGCTTTTAAAACAGGGATAGACTCCACATATAGGGCTAAGCACAGACAGCAGTTATACCAAGCATATGCAGTTTACAACAGGCAAGACAGATAAGATAGGCACAATTAATAATCAAAATCCAACATATACGATTCCCAATATGAATCCCATAGTCACATCTCCAAGGCACTCATATCAACACTCCACCATATCTCATCACATAGCACACTTTGTTGGCGCCACAGGACCAATCGCATGCCCATACATGAGGGTCAGCGCATATAGCTCTGACACGGCCCCGCAGCACCCTGCCCCGTATCGCAACACGGAGGGGTCGATCGCAACCGACCAATGAACCGCAGCTCATCATAGTTTGATCGCAACCAAACAGTGGACCGCAGCCCAAGAGTATGTCATCTGACCGCAGCCAGGAAATATGAACCGCAGCTCATGTAGAAATGTTTGATCGCAACCAAACGGTGGACCGCAGCCCAAGAGTGTAAATCTGACCGCAGCCAGCTTCTGAACCGCAGCTCAGGAATAACCAATCCGATCGCAACCGAATTGGGGTATCATGCACACATAACACATAGCAAGCACATGCAACCCACATTAACACATTGGGAAGGGGGAGAAAACGTATAACAAAACCTATGCGTGATCCTTCACATACTAAGAATAATCCTAATGGGTTCATACTTCTGTCACCTAGGTCAACGGGATACCAATTCAACTAGCATGCAATATATAAGACTCATACAACCTACGAACGGTACCCGAAATATCAAACTAGACATAGGCACGATAGACGGAGTCCGTTGGGACACCACGGGGGTCGGGGGAACATCAAACGGGGAAGCCAAAATCCCAAATTGGGGTCCAAACCAGCGGGTAGCCGGTGGATGAGGGTTCACCCGCCGGCTGCCCGCCGGCGGTAGCTTATCCGGGCAGCGGGTGCCCGGCGGGCAGCTGCCCGCCCGCCGGCTGCCCGCTGCCGGCGTTGCCCAAGAAGGCCGCGGGTAGGTGGAGGGTCCCCTACCCCCCACTGACTCTTTTTCACCAAAAACGTCCCGGGAACCTTTGTGGAACCCGAAACCATGCTTAGACACTTTCAAACGCAATTGATAACACATGTAGACAATTAACGGATCAAAGATCGGGAAACATATGGCACATAACCTATCATGTTTTTCTAAACATAATCAACACCCAATCATGCGAATTCCCACCCAATATACCAAGAATAATTCCATACGATACAACCTAGGGTTCTAATCATTTTTAAATCAACAAGGACACAATTCATCTTCTAATATCAAGATTCGGTAAGAATATCATATAAACATCAATAACATCCTACAATCATCAAGAACATCATATAATCATCAAGAACGTCATATAATCATCAAGAACACCATAATTATCAAGAACCTTCCATAATCAAGATCAACCATGGAATTATCCCATCAATCATCAACAATAATATCACAAATCATCAATACACAATAATATGGGGAAATCCTACGGGAGAAATCATAGCTATGAAAATAGGTTTTGTTGAGACATGGGTTACCTCTTAGCCTTAATTAATTCCTTGGCTATGAAGGGTCTTTCTTTAATCTTTCTTGCTTTCTTGATTTCTTCTAAGGGAATTCTTGGAGCTCTTTGGGGTGGTGAGTCGTTTATTGTGGTGGGGGGTTCTAGGTGCCTCTTAAGTCCCCTATTTATATATTTAGGAGTCCTGGTTAGGAACTAATATTATAGGCTTGCTAATTCTATTCCTTGTGGAACTAAGGATCGGGTTTAGGGATAAGGGCCCATGGACTATGGTGGGCCTTTCCTAATTAATTATTGTGATTTAATTTCTTCTTTTGGGTAATTTTTTAAATGTTTAATTGGTTTTAGGGATCGTAACACGGGGTGTTACATTATCCCAATCGCGCAATGCGTGCAAAAAACTAGTCAATTAATAAATTTGAAGGTAAGAAATCTTTGAATTGTAGAAAATAAATAGAATATAACTAATGCAATTATATCTCTTTTTAAATTTTTTATAATGAATAATTTTTTAAAATAAAGGCATTATAGACGTCTAATTCTAAATTAATTAAATGCATATGTATTATTTTTTGTTGTAGCTACTAATTTATTTAATTTAGTAAGAGTAATAAAGTGGTGTATATACTTTTCATCAACAATAATGAGATATAATCATTGATTTTTTTTTAAAAAAAAATTCCATTCATAGTTGAGACAAATTGTTTTGAGTGTTTGTCAATGACAATTGATACAATTGCCGTTAATTGATAATAAATAATTCAAAATATATGGTCACAATAGATATTGTTATAATGATGTAGTAAAAATTAAATTAACTAACAAATTTCTTTAGAAGTTTTCATGCATTGATAATATTCTGATGTGTAAACTTATTCAATTGGGACCAGTGGGATGTCAACATTGTCAATTCTTTGAAAAATGGTCAGTTTAGAGTCCAGGTGTAATTATATTTACGATCAACAACTTTATTTGTAGTTAGGTTGCACAGGTCTGACAATGATATAAGAACAATTTTGTCCGATAAAAAAAATAATAGTATAATATTTGTAAAGTAATGTACGATTGTACTATTATAAAAATACATACAAAAAATATTAATACCATAATGACCTAAATCATTCTAATAATGCAAAACCATAATTGAAAGACTTAGTTTTGTTCTAAATAATCAAAAGAAGATTAATTAAACGAAAAAAAAATTTAATCTAAATTTGTTTTTTTTTTTAAATGCAAGAAAAGAGTAATAAAGTGGCGTATATACTTTTCATCAACAATAATGAAATATAATCATTGATTTTTTTAAAAAAAATTTCCATTCGTAGTTGAGACAAATTGTTTTGAGTGTTTGTCAATGACAACTGATACAATTGCCGTTAATTGATAATAAATAATTCTAAATATATGACCACAATAGATATTGTTATAATGATATAGTAAAAATTAAATTAACTTACAAATTTCTTTAGAAGTTATCATGCATTGATAATATTCTGATGTGTAAACTTATTCAATTGGGGCCAGTGGGATGTCAACATTGTCAATTCTTTGAAAAATGGTAAGTTTAGAGTCCAGGTGTAATTGTATTTATGATCAACGACTTTATTTGTATGTAGGTTGCGCAGGTCTGACAATGATATAAGAACAATTTTGTCCGATAAAAAAAAATAATAGTATAATATTTGTATAGTAATGTACGATTATACCATTATAAAAATACGTACAAAAAATATTAATACCATAATGACCTAAATCATTCCAATAATGAAAAAGCATAATTGAAAGACTAAGTTTTGTTCTAAATAATCAAAAGAAGATTAATTAAACGAAAAAAAAAAACTTAATCTAAATTTGTTTTTTTTTTTAAATGCAAGAAAATCAAATGATTTTTAAAGTTCATGATTTATAATCTTTGATGCTCAACTTTGAATGCTATGTATTTAGTCGGGCTAATTATTTGACCAAAGTTTATGTTAAATTACTTTTATATATATATATATATATATATATATATATATATATATATATATATATATATATATGTTTTAACATATTCCTTGTATATACTTAACAATTATGCCAACTTTAATTGGAATATATATGGTTTGAGCAACCTCTCAAAGTGAGGGGGGTTCCTTGTGCGCAGTGAGAAAAGGTCTAGCCTCTGTGGTTCATGTTCAGTGTAGTTACCATGATTTACATCCTCCCAAATGCTCTGTCGGGTCGGGGTGTGGGGGGCCCTTAATGTAACTCCCCCGATTTTCATAACCTTTTAAAAACTTAAATACGTAAGGCAAGGTAACTAATAGGTATTATAAAACGTAAGCAACAGCGGAAGTCTTATATAAAAAACGGGGAAAACCAGGAAGTATTATGCCACATCCACCTCAACGTGGATACACAGGCAAGTCTAAAACCAACAATCTAACTTGTTCAACATAACCCTGGGCACAGAGGCCCAAAACATTATCTACAAAGACAGGGGAGCTAAACTACAACTAACCGCTAACGCGCTCGCCATATCTACTCAGGACCTGTAAAGCACATAAAGAAAGGGGATGACGCCCGGTCAGCAAATATTGCTGGTAACCCATCAATACGCGTTAAGTAGCATATATAGATAGTATGATACAAAATCATTTTCGAAATGGAATACAATATATATCAGTTCGAAAGTCATAGAGAGAAGTCAACTGCAAAGACTATATTTCAGTCTCAAAAGAACAAGGGGAATCAACATCCCAAGACAAGAACAACAACAGCACAACTCAACACAGCTCAAGATGTAATCTACTGATCACAAAGTATAAAACATCAAGTCAAGGACAACAACAATAAAGAAGTACAACTCAAGGTGTATTCTACTGATCACAAAGTAGAATACCACTCGACATGCTCATCAGAAAAGGATAGACATCCACACATTGGCAACTACATGCCACAGTGACACTTCATGTCACAACTTCCAACCTTATGCCCTATTCCAACCTTATGGCTACCCCCGACCTTATTACAGTTCCAACCATTACCTCCAGGACCCCTGTACTAAAAAGTTCAACCTTATGCCTCCGAGGACCTTCGTCCCCACTCCGACAATCTCCAACAATTCCTCCTACACATAGTACACAAGGGTACCGTTCATTTCATTCACAATCTCCAACAAGTGAGCCTGAAACCCAGATTACAACTCCAATATCATTTCATGGCCACCACGAGGACCACATCTGTACCTTGGTGATTAATGTCTCATACCATTAACCGTGCAATCAAGGTACAGCCAATACACACACTTTGATCACAGGAATCAATCAATGGATCACAACACAGATATGAAACCATACTCAACAAGGAAGGATTACAATCCGACTCCAAACGATGATCAATACAAGTTTTCATCCACAATAGGGAAGAACAAACCACACACACTAGCATTTCCACATCAAACTAGCATGCTTATCAAACGGGTAAACCAAACATGGTTCTGAAGAACATACAAGACTCATCATGGTTCAAAACGAATAACAAAGTTGAACACTTAGCACGATTCAAGACACCAAATCCTACATGGATTCCTAACATACCGTTCTAGACATACGAAACATCAAGAAGACACTCAAATAGCCCAACAAAACAACATCGGGAGGTCAAAACATCAATTACTGAGTTAAAAGAATCACGGGGAACAAATCCCCAAACATCACAAAATATGTACGTACCACGCGGGTGGGGCGTCCACCCGTGGTTCTGCCCGCAGGTAGCAACACCCAAGAGATCTATACCCCGCGGGTGGGGCGGCGGGTGGTTCCCTGCCCGCCGTTCCGCCCGCGGGTACAACCCTGTACCAAAAATAATCCCTTCGGGGATTTTCAAAACCAAGTCCAAATTCAAGTTCAAAACACCCAAAATCTCACAAAATACAACAATATGACTTGAATCCAAGAAATAGCTAAGCAATGGCATACAAGAATCCTAATAACAAGCTCTAGATATGCATTCTCACATGACAATGCATCAAATCTCACATTTCATAGCAAAAATCACAAGTAGAAGTCAAGAAATCATTATATAGGTAAGAGAATAGATTTTGTAAAGCATGTGTTACCTCTTGTAGCCTAAACCTTCACTTATCACACCCTTACAAGCTTCTCTTAACGCTCTCCTTCAACTCCAACTTCATAAACACACCAAAAGACAACAAAGATTCCATCTTTAGAAAAAGACACCTAAAAAGATACTAAAAACACTAAGGAACCAAGGATCTTACCCTCCCTTATGCTCAAGCTTAAGAAAGTATGAATCTTGGAGACCAACTTGAAGAATCTAGGATTGCCCAAAACTTGGCTTGAAGAAGAAGCTAACAATTTTCTAGAGAGAAGGTGGAGCTTTTGTGTTTAGGGTGTTAGGGAAATGAAATGAAGGATGACTCTAGGTTAGCTTGGGACACAAACATAAGGTGAAAAGACTCCTTTGCCCTTACTAAAGTGGGAAGTGTAAGGATACAAGGGAACAATTCATAAGGCATAGAGTACAACCCTTTGACTTGGATTGACTAGTCAATTTCTAGTCCTCCGACTATTGAATTTTCAGGATTTTAGGAATAAATTACAAATTAAGCTAGGATTAATTATCTATATAATTCTTAAATAGAATTTGGATTTACGGGGTGTCACATCCTCTCCCCTTAAAAAGAAGCTTCATCCCCGAAGCTTGGGTACAACGAGTCCAAACAAAACGGCAAAACGAAACAACAATGTGACAAGAAAATCAAGAACATCTTTTTAACCAAAACTTCAAGAATTCAAAAAGGTAAAAATGGTCAAGAAGTCATGGCATTGTAAGGTTGAAAGAGATAACCAACGGAGTTCCTTGAGCATAACAAACACTAAGGCCAAACATAACAACCAAACTTTCTAAACACACTAGAGTTCTAAAAAGCTAATTCCTAGTAAAACATCCCACAAAACTAACTATCCAGCGCAACTAGAAACTAAGACAGATCACACAAGGCAAACTACAAAACAACTATCAAGCGACAACAACATAAGGGTAACAACAGGCGAGGGAAGGAAGACGAGATTACCACAAAACTGCACTAGAAAGACTCGCTCTCCGACTCCTCGGTGTCTTCATCTGAGTCTGCATCGACTCTTCCTCGGCTAGAACCGGCCTCAATAAGGTCCAACCTCCGGTTGACCGCGACCAACTGCGTCTTCATGTAGGCGAAGCCTTCCTCTATTATTCTGTTCTGTTATCGGAGAAGGGCGACCACACGCTCCTCGTGTGTCATGGAGTCGTGTTCCCTCTTGGTTCTGGCTTCCCTACTCCTTATGTTTTCTTCGCTCTCCGAGTCGCTCTCCTCAGCTTCAGCAGCTTCTTTTACATCCACATCCTCCTCTTGGTCCTCTTCTTCATCGTTCCCCACATCTCCTCCTAAGCTCCGAACTGCGAGGTTCAACTTCCCAACGGGAATCTCAAGCTCAGCAACCAACGCGTCTCTCTCATCGGGGGTTTTCCTGGCGACTTCCTCGAGCGTGATGTACTCTCCGCCATCCATCAGAAACAGATTGCAACTCCGTAGGTTGGTGGCATCCAACACCATTTTGCCCACTGGCTTCGGTACACAGCCGTCAACACTTATTCCTTTTCTAACGAAGATCCAACTCAAAACAATACCATAAGGTAGACTCTTTCGGTTATGATTTCGGCAAAAGACCATATGATGCAACATTAAGGCAGACAGGTTGAACTTCACCATACTCTTCAAGCAAAAGGCAAAAGTGCACTCTAACTTTCCCAATAGATGGCTCTTGTTGTTATTGGGCAACAAACAGTCCGATACAAGCATAACCAAGATTCTCTATGGCTCGTGGCTTGGGTAAAACCACTAGTCCGACCCAACAGATAACTCAAGTAATCTCGATAACCCATGGTATCTGTCCCAATCCAGCAGTTACCACTGTACGGCGAAACTCCCGTAGTGGTCAGACTCAAGAGCTGAGCCAGCCTCTTCTCAGTCAGCACAACCTTCACACCTCTCACCTTCGAGGTAACCTCTAACTTTCCACCATCCTTAGTCACAACCATGTGACGGTAGAATTCATTCACCAAACTAGGGTAAGTCTCGGCCCTAATGGCGAGAAACTCATCCAACAAACCTTGATATCTCAACATCTCCAACAAGGAACTTGAAAAAGAATCAGGGTCAAAGGCTTTACCTTCCAACACGAGGCAGTGGGCATCCACCCATTCCACTCTTCTCGTCAAGTTTGTCCTCCTGGGCATGATTGTGAGATGACCCAAAGACTCAAAGGAGACCAAAAACTCTTTTCTTCTTTTCGTCTTTTCTCTCCCTCTCTCTCGCTGTTTCTCGGCGACACTATAACACCCCGTGTTACGGCCTCTAACCCAAACTAATTATCTTATTTCTTACCCTTAAAAGAGAATTGAATTCCCTTAATTAATCAAGAAGGGTCAACCATGGATCATGGACCCTTATCCCTAAACCAAACCCTTAGTCCTATAAGGAATAGAATAAGTAAATCCCTACCATTCAGACACCAGTTAGGACTCTTAGATATATATAAGGACATAGGAGGCACCTAAAATGCACACCACAATAGATTCCACCACACAAGAATTCCCAAGAATTCCCCTATCACCAAACCTAGGAGAAATCACGAAGAGGATATCTTAGAGAAAGAACCTTAGTAGCCAAGGATTCTAATTAAGGCTAAGAGGTAACCCATGTCTCAACAAAACCTATTTCCTTGCTATAATCTTCTTCTTTGGCTCCTTTGATATGCAATTCGATGCTTGTGTCTTGATAAGGCTTTTATGATGATTATGAGATAATCTTGATGTTTATGAGATGATCTTGATATTTATGTGTTGATCTTAATTCTTATGTGATAATCTTGATGTTCTTGATTTTATGATAAATTATGATCTTGTGTTTTAAATATGACTAGAGCCCTACGGTTAAATCGTGGATTTCATATTGTGATATTCTTGGTATGTTTGGGCGGTATTTTGCATGTTCGGGTATTGAGTCTTGATATGTTTAGAAGTCATGTTAGGATGTGTTTAATGTGATTCTTGGTTTTAATCCATTACTTGATTACGTGGTGTCGTCGTTTGTGTTTAAATGTGTTTGGACATGGTTTCGGGTTCCACGAGGGATCCCGGGACCGAATTATTACATAAGAGTCAGTGGGGGATAGGTGGGGGCAGGGGTACCCGCCACCTACCCGCTGCCCCAAGGGACCGCATAGTAGCGGGCAGGCAACTGCCCGCCGGGCACCCATTGCCTCGTGATGTGCCGCCGCCGGGTGGCTCTCCACCCGCCGGCCACCCGCTAGAATTCCAGTGTGGAACGTGGTGGTTTTCCACGTTTGATGTTTCCCCGTGTCCCGTGGTGTCCCATTGGACCCCGTTTGTCGTGCCTGAGTCTAGTTTGATGTTTCGGGTACCATTCGTAGGATAAGAGAGTCTTGTGTATTGCATGCTAGTCAAATTGGTATCCCATTAACCTAGGAGAAAGATGCATGAACCCCTTAGGCGTATCTCCAGTAATGTGGTTGACCACGCATAGTATATGTATGATTTCCCGCTCCTTATGTGTTAATGTGGGTTGCATGTGCTTGGCTATGTGTTATTTGTGCATGATACCCCAATTGGTTGCGATTAATTGGCTATACAGGCAGTTGGATGGGTTGAGAACCATCGGCTGTTAACCCGGTCAGTTGCGATCGGACGGGTATATAAATATATATAGGGCTGCGGTCCATAATCTGGTTGCCATCAGATATATACACTACTCGGGCTGCGGTCCACCGTTTGGTTGCGATAAAACGTTATAAATGAGCTGCGGTTCATCGATTGGTTGCGATCAATCCCCTTGTGCTGCGGTACAAGGCATGGTGCTTCGGGGCCGTGTCAGAGCTATATGCGCTGACCCTCATGTATGGGCATGCGATTGGTCATGCGGCACCACCAAATGTGTATACGTGGTTGAAATAATGATTGAATACTGATATGATTGATATGAAACAGTCTTGTGACCTTAGGGTGTATGCTAGTATCTTTATATGCGTGATTATATCTGATGAATGTGCCTACCCTTGCTTGTTGAGTCTATTTTCGGTCTTAAATTAGAGTTTCATAAGTATATATGTATTCCGGCTTCAAAATGGTTTTCCTTATATATATACATATATCTACCTATATTGTATTTCAACGCGTTGGAGTGGGTTACCAGCATTATTCGCTGAACAGATATATTTGGCTCTCAGGCACAGATGAGTAGCTCCGGAGCGCGCTAGAGGACCCGAAGCTTAGTTAGTTTAGTTCCTCATCGGCCTGCGTACCATGGTGATGTACTTTACATTGATTCGAGGATTTCTGATGTTTAGATAGTTTAGCCTATGCATCTGAGTTCTCCAGCTCAAATGTGGCATAGCACCCCACACTTATGTTTAGTTATGCTCTGTTTCAAGATTTAATGATAGTATTACCTTTATTTCATAAGCATTCAAAGTTTTAAATATTAGGGGTGTTACAGACACCGCAACAGTCACGGCGGCGGCGGTGGTCAGCTTCGGTCGGCAGCGATGGCGGTCAGCTTCGCACGGCGGCTGGTCGGTGTCGGTAGGGGGGTAGCGACGGGGGTTGGGCGTTTTCTCGGCTGTCTCACGGGTAGGGGAAGAAGAAAAAGTGAAGGGTTTTGGGGAAATTTTTGGGAAAAGAAGGTTTTAATTTGGGGATTTTTGGGTAAAGTGAGAAATTATAGGTTAATTGAAATTTAGATGGGATGAGGTTTATGAAACATAACTAGTTTGAGTGGTTCAAGGGTTGGATTGGTAACTTTTACACTTGGGTTTGAAACTTGGTGGCTACAAATTAAAATTTTCTTGGTCTTTTTAGGCTAGACAAGAAAGGATTTCTATGGGTTGTCACAAAAGAAGGTTGGGTTAAGGAGCATATATGCAAGGCAAAGAATCTCACTTAAAACCAAAAAGCAAAGAATCTCACTTAAAACCAAAAAGAATAACACAGGCAACACACTCTCAAGATAAGGATAGGCTTAGAAAAGGGTTACCTGTCATCTCATCCTCCACCAACCCCTCCGTCTTAGCCTGGGATCGTCCCAACACAAACACCCGACCCGGAGGTCTAGCTCCAGCTGCTCCTGGATTTGAACTCCCTACCGATGCTCCCCCGGGTCCCGAACTAGGTGGCAACGCCCTTTGGTTAGCTTGTAGAGGGCATACGGCAGCCTTTTGTCCTCTCTCCCTGCATCTGAAACATCGGAGTGCATAACCATTTTAATCATTTCCTACATGCTCCTTTCCACACTTTCGGCATGCGAACGCCTTTGCTCAATCTTCGGACTCCACTCGAGTTGGTCCTTGAGGTGGGGGAGGTGCGGTCTTGGCTCGGAAGTCCTGCCTCGGCTTCTTGAAGTTGTGGGGTCCTCTGCTTTCGTTCCTCTTCCTAGCGAGTTCAAAAGATCCGCGGTACAACTGTTGCACTTGGTATAAGTCAGCAGCACTCACGTATGCCTTGTTCAAGGTCCTCGGCTTGCTCACGGTCAACGCCTTATGAGCCTCGCAGTTGAGTCTAGCCACGAACTTTTCCACCTTCACAAGCTCAGTGGGGACTAGCATTCATGCAAAGCGAGCGAGCTCCAAAAACCTCTTGTGGTACTCCACCACCGTCGATGAACCCTGCTGGAGGTGTAGAAACTTCTCGTACATAGCAGCTCAGACATGTGCCGGGTAGAACCGCTCCCTCATCCGATCCTTTTAAAACTGTCCAAACAAAGTCGGGCTCGTCTAGGCATGCGGGTCCCTCGTGCACCCACACAAGTCAGCTTCATGACTGAAGTAGAAAGATGCTAACTCCACTCGGCGTTCTTCAGGGCACCCAACGACGGAGAAGATCTTGTCGAAGGTCCGGATCCACTCCTCGAGTACGACGGGGTCTTCCTCACCGGCAAACATCGGTGGTCTATGGCCAGAGACGAGATGTCCCACATCTTTATGCCCAGCAGGCTATGGCGGCGGAGCAGGATGATTGTTGGGCAGTCGAACTTTACTTAGGGTTTGCGTGGTCTGCATGAGGTATTGCAAGTTTTGGGCCAGCTGCTTGTTAGTTGGAGTCTCCGGCGTACGAGCGCGTTGACGAGGTGGTGCCATGACAAAGCTTCTACAACAACAACACGATTACGATATGCACAAACAACATCGCACCCTTACCTGGCGCTAATGTAACACCCCGTGTTACGGCCTCTAAACCAAACTAATTATTTAATTACTTACCCTTAAAAGGGGATTAAATTCCCTTAATTAATTAAGAAGGGCCCCTCATAAGCCATGGACTCATATCCCGAAACCAAACCCTTAGTCCCATAAGGAATAGAATTAGTAAATCCATATCATTCTGACCATAATTAGGACTCTTAGATATATATAAGGACATAGGAGGCACCTAGAACTCACACCACAATAGCTTTCACCGCACAAGAATTCCCAAGAACTCCCATAGGAGAAATCAAGAAGAGGAGATCTTAGAGAAAGACCCTTTATAGCCAAGGATTCTAATTAAGTCTAAGAGGTAACCCATGTCTCAATAAAACCTATTTTCCTTGATATAATCTTCTTCTTTGGCTCCATTGATATGCAATTCTATGTTTGTGTCTTGATAAGGCTTTTATGATGATTATGAGATAATCTTGATGTTTATGAGATGATCTTATGTGTTGATCTTGATAATCTTGATGTTTATAAGAGGATCTTGATATTGGTGTGTTGATCTTGATAATCTTGATGTTCTTGATTTTAAAGATGAAAGTATGATCTTGTGCTTTAAATACGATTAGAGCCCTAGAGTAAATTATGGATTTTGTGTTATGATATTCTTGGTATGTTTGGGCGGGATTTTGCATGTTCGAGTATTGGGTTTGGATTATGTTTAGAAGTCATGTTAGGATGTGTTTAAAGTGATTCTTAGTTTTAATCCGTTACTTGATTACGTGGTGTCGTCGTTTGTGTTTAAATGTGTCTGGACATGGTTTCGGGTTCCACGAAAGATCCCGGGACCAACTAATTACAAAAGAGTCAGTGGGGGGTAGGTAGGGGCAGGGGTACCTGCCACCTACCCGCTGTCCTAAAGAAGGCCGCCGGCAGCGGGCAGGCGACTGCCTGCCAGGCACCCGTTGCCCATGGTAGCGCCGCCGGCGGGCAGCCAGCGAGTGGTCCTCCACCCGCCGGCCTCCCGCTGGAAATTCCCAATGTGGGATGGTGGTTTCCCCGTTTGATGTTTCCCCGACCCTCGTGGTGTCCCTACGGACTCCGTTTATCGTGCCTGAGTCTAGCGTGATGTTTCGGGTACCATTCGTAGGATAAAAGAGTCTTATGTATTGCATGTTAATTGAATTGGTATCCCGTTGACCTAGGCAAAAGATGTATGAACCCCCTTAGGATTATTCCTAGTATGTGGATGACCACACATAAGTTTATTATACGCTTTCTCTCCCCTTTCCCAATGTGCTACTGTGGGTTGAATGTGCTTGCTATGTGTTACGTGTGCATGATACCCCAATTTGGTTGCGATCAAATTGGCTATACGGGCAGTTGGATGGGTTGAGAACCATACCAACTGTTAACCGGGACGGTTGCGATCGATCAGGTATATAAATATTATATAGGGCTGCGGTCTACCGTTTGGTTGCGATCAAACATTTTACATGAGCTGCGGGTCATAATCTGGTTGCGATCATAAATACACTTTTGGGCTGCGGTCCACCGTTTGGTTGCGATCAAACGTTATGATGAGCTACGGTTCATCGGTTGGTTACGATCAACCCCTTCGTGTTGCGATTCGAGGCAGGGTGCTGCGGGGCCGTGTTAGCGCTATATGCGCTGACCCTCATGTACGGGCGTGCGATTGGTCCTGTGGCGCCACCAAAGTGGGCTTATGTGTTGAGGAAATGATTGAATGATGACATGGATGATGTGAAATAATCTTGTGACCTTAGAATATATGCTAGTATCTTTATATGCATGATTATAACTACTGAATGTGCTTGTCCCTACTTGTTGAGTCTATTCTCGGTTTTAAAACTAGAGTCTCCTAAGTATATATCTTCCGGCTTGAAAATGGTTTTCCTATATCTATATATATGTTGAGTTCAAATGAGGACAACAATATATAGAGGATTGTGAGGACAAATAATGGGCACACAACAAATTAATACCAGGCACACAACTTAATACATAATGGCACACAAGAATAAATGTAACCATCAGGTTTCGAACCCAGGCTCTATAAATTAACAAATCTAGCACGCGACATACAAACCGTGGCACACGACTACATTCGGCCATGCACACAACATACCGGCTAATGGCACACACTACATCTGTCCTCACAGTCCTCTATAATATACTTGTCCTCATTTGAATATACATCTGAGTTCAAATGAGGACAACAATATATAGAGGACTGTGAGGACAAATAATGGGCACACAACAAATTAATACCAGGCACAGAACTTAATACATAATGGCACACAAGAATAAATGTAAACATCAGGTTTTGAACCCAAGCTCTATAAATTAACAAATCTAGCACGCGACATACAAACTGTGGCACATGACTAAATTCGGCCATGCACACGACATACCGGCTAATGGCACACACTACATCTGTCCTCACAGTCCTCTATAATATACTTGTCCTCATTTGAATACACATCTATATATATATATATATATATATATATATATATATATATATATATATATATATATATATATATATATATATATATATATATATATATATATATATATATATATATATATTATTCGCTGAACAGATATATTTGGTTTTCAGGCACAGATGAGTAGCTCCGGAGCGCGCTAGAGGACGAAAGGCTTAGATAGATAGTTTTCCTTTCGGCCTGCGTGCCATAATGATGTATTGACATTGCTTTGAGGATATTTAGCTAGTATAGCCTGTGCATCTGAGTTCTCCAGCTCAGATGTGGCATAGCACCCCAAACTCTTATATTTAGTATGCTCTGTTTTGGGATTTAATGATAATAATACCTTTATTTCATAATCTTCAAAAGTTTTAAATTTTAGGGGTGTTACAGCTAACCAAAGGAACATGAAACTAAACAAAAACAACAAGCAAGTAGAGCAAACTATAAGCAACACACAGCTCACCACGCGTCCTAAAAGTCCTAAGTCATAAACACTTAGATACTTAAGGTCACCTTAGGGTCTCAAACCACACATAACTTCTTAAAAGTCCAGACTCTAACATCCTAGGCTCAAACCTAGGCTCTGATACCAATTGTAAGACCCCCGATTTTCATAACCTTTTAAAAACTTAAATACGTAAGGCAAGGTAACTAACAGGTATTATAAAACGTAAGCAACAACGGAAGTCTTATATAAAAAAACGGGGAAAACCAGGAAGTGTTATGCCACATCCACCTCAACGTGGATGCACAGGCAAGTCTAAAACCAACAATCTAACTTGTTCAACATAACCCTGGGCACACAGGCCCAAAACATTATCTACAAAGACAACGCGCTCGCCATATCTACTCAGGACCTGTAAAGCACATAAAGAAAGGGGACGACGCACGGTCAGCGAATATTGCTGGTAACCCATCAATACGCGTTAAGTAACATATATAGATAGTATGATACAAAATCATTTTTGAAACGGAATACAATATATATCAGTTCAAAAGTCATAGAGAAAAGTCAACTGCAAAGACTCTATTTTCAGTCTCAAAAGAACAAGGGGAATCAACATCCCAAGACACATCAAGACAAGAACAACAACAGCACAACTCAACACAGCTCAAGATGTAATCTACTGATCACAAAGTAGAAAACATCAAGTCAGGGACAAAAACAATAAACAAGTACAAATCGAGGTGTATTCTACTGATCACAAAGTTGAATACCACTCGACATGCTCATCAGAAAAGGATAGACATCCATACATTGGCACCTACATGCCACAGTGACACTTCATGTCACAAGTTCCAACCTTATGCCCTGTTCCAACCTTATGGCTACCCCCGGCCTTATTACAATTCCAACCATTACCTCCAGGATGTACCCCTATACTACAAAGTCCAACCTTATGCCTCCGAGAACCGTCGTCCCCACTCCGACAATCTCCAACAATTCATGTATGTTGGTCTCAAAAGGGTGTAAAAGTCTAGAGGGGGGGGGGGGGGGGGTGAATAGACTTTTACACTTTTTCATAATAAATAACTATTTGGTAATTTCAACTCTAAGTAACAAGTAAATAGAGAAGTAATCAGATTGAAATGCACAGCGGAATAAATAAGTGTAAAGAGTTATGCCCAATCAATAATTTGAACCACATGCACGTGTGGAATTAATGCTCAGATGAGGTGTAAGGATGATATGAATATCTTGAATATTTAAAGGAGATGGTGCACTCAATATTTAACAATAATATTCAAGACTATAAATAAGATTTTGTGTCACGTCGATCGTATGATAAATGTTACATGCAACACGTCAAACTTGCTTGGAATAATTCAAAAGTTAAGCTCGGAAAATTTGAGTTACATGCATACGTGAAAACATGCTAAACCCGAAAGATTAAGATAGACTGTGAATAGTAAACGGGTTAGTCGGATAAGATAAGATAGATAGATAGAGCGAATTATGTAAGTGCGGTATGTAAATGAGAGAGGCTTTTTATAGTGGTTCGGAAGTGGCGTAATCTTCCTAGTCCACTTTACTCCATTCACTTCTAGGAGTAATTCACTATTTTCCACACACAGTTACAATAGTGAATAAGCGCTACACAAGCACTTCTTCCAGATGTCTTGCACACAGCTACACCCAACTCCGAGTGTGTCGCACACAGCTACACTCAACTACAAGTATTTCGCACACAGCTATACTCAACGCCAACTAAGTGTTTTTGCACACAGCTACACTTAGCAACAACGAGTGTTTTGCACACAGCTACACTCACTAGAGTATTTTGCACACAGCTATACTCTTCTAACAATTACAAATACAAAGGTAATTGTATCTATCTCCAACTATTTTTGAGACTATTCAGACTAAGTATCTAAATAATATTTGAGCACTTGCACTTGTCTTTTTCTCGTGTGTATTCACGTCTCCTTTTTTGTATTTACCACTATGCTTTCTTCAAGTCTTCATGGCCTTTTTATAGATAACCAAATATATCCGTTGGAGTGGGATAATTTGATATTTGAATTTTGAATCTTCATAGCCTGATATTGTTGACAATAGTCGGTCTTTAATATGATTTGATTGTCAACTTGCCTGACAAGATAATATTTTATCTCAACTTGATTTTCAAGTTGTTTCTAAAATATTATTATTTTTGTCATTTTGAATTTCCAACGTATCTTTGAAATAAATCCTTCTGATATAATTCATTTCTAGGATAAGTTTTTATATTCATGTCTTCAGAAATATTTATCCCATTCTGATCATATCTTTAGGCAATTTTGGACTCTTGTGGCACGTGAGTAGATTCAAAATAAATTCCTTCGAATTTATCCATTTTCTGATCATCTTGCTTCTTTGCCACTTTTTGCTTTTCAGAAGACACATTGTGCTTGTTTGACTTGAACATTGTGCTTTTCTGATTAGGTCACATTGTGACCCTTAAGAACATTGTGCTCCTTGGGACACATCGTGCTTGTTTGCTCCTTTGGACACATGGTGCTCCTTTGGCACATCTTGCTTGTCCGAATTCTTGACTTGTAAAAAATAAGTCCTTGGGGGGGATTGATCTTGAGTATGATCATTTTATGTAAGGATTTCTACCATTTCGCCATTAAGCTCATCCAGTTATTTGTTGCAACGCCATTCCTTTATGCTTCTTTCTCGGATGAATACTTGTAGGACCAAAATTAATTTTTCCAAATTAATTTTGTTCTTCACATGGTAGATTTCCTTTGACTTGATATTCTGGAATACGATGCTTATACTAAAGACCTAAAATCTAAGGGGATCTAAAGTACATTTGGCTCATCAAAACTTTATTACAAAAATATTCCTATCAATTTTCCCCCTTTTTGATGACGCCAAAACCTATACTCAGTCATTTGGCATGTCCAAAAAAAAATTTTTAAAAAGATTTTATTATTCTTGACATAGCCATGACGAGTTTCACATTTGATTTTGACTCTAGGAAAGGTATTTTTAGCAACAAAAAAAAATTCCTATTCGCATTTTTGGATTTTAATGATAATGAATTTTGCAATTTTCCAATTTATGCGATTTGATACAGTCTAAGCTAAAAATGTTACCTTTCAAGACAAATAAAATAACAATAGATAAAATACTTAAAAGCATCATAAACAGATAATCGAAGAACATCATTGCAAATTGTCTTATGGTCATACTCCAAGTTCGTAGACCATACAAAATATTGTGATATTTAATCATACAAATCACTTGATTATTCTACTTCTCCTTTCTTCTAGCACATGATTTATATGATTATTAACTTCAATGAAATTTTCACTAATGGCATAATCTTTGCATACCTGCCCAATCACGTAGTAGTTGAATGCTTCAATAATGTTGTTCCCGGGCAGTATACCTTCTTCATACCATATGATGCATTCTTCTAGATTTCTGTCTCCTTGAAGCTCGGCATCATTCACTTTGATGTAGTCTCTAAGCACCATGATCATCAATGATCTTGCAATATCTTGATTCTCCTGAAATTTTCATTCGAAGCCCACAAGTTTTGGTCACTTGGACCACTCTTCTTCATCCCTTTTGGTAGATCATTCAAAGTTGCCAATCTTGGCAATTCAACTCTACCATCTAAACTCAAAGAGCGCAATAATTTTTTAAAAATATCGGTAGAGTTGAATTGCCAAGATTGGCAACTTTGAATGATCTACCAGAAGGGATTCCAAATAAAGAGCTGCTTTGTTGTACCAATTTATTTGTTCTTGATTTCCTCCTGCACAAACAATTTCACGAAATGATCGGCTAGTGGTATTTCTACTGCTTGATCCTCCTGGACTGCTTGCATCACCACCGAACCAATATTCCATTCCTCCTCTTCTCGCAATGTTGGATCTGCCTCCTCCTCTACTACTGCTTGTACCAATATTTCTGGTAGCCATGACAGTCATGATCATTTCCAGCATGCCTTCTAAATGACTGAATCTCTCTTCCCCCTTTTTGGCGTAATCAATCAGTGTGTGCACCGATTCACGAAGAGAATAAACAGATTCTAAGATGTTTTCATATGAACCTCGAAGGCAGCCTACTTTGGTGTTGATGGAGATGAGATCTGTGTGGACATCACCAATTTGTTTCTCATGTTGATGTACCACATTGAGAATCCCCTGACTTTGATTCACGGCAATTGCTTCGTTGGCTTTTCCAGCATTTTTGAGTGATTGAGACAGTTGGATATAGAACTCATTGAGTAGTCCTTTGACATTTGTATTCAAACCGCCAACTTGTCTCTCAAGTGCTTGATGTGTATCAATCAAGTGTTGTTGACTCCTTCGGTTTTCATCAGATGAAGTTTCGAATTGACCTCCTTGTGTATTGACAACATGATCTACATGAGTGTAAATCCCTTGAATCATGCTCTCCATTCGGTCAACTAGGCTTAGTACAAGACTTTCCAGATTTTTCAATTGATCATTTAAGGTAGTGCCATCAAGATTGTTCTTTTCTTGGGTTGCGGGAAGGTACCTTGCTCCTTCTTGAGCAGAATTGTCTCCAAGCATGTGAGATTGTGCTTGATTTTCTAGTACATTTCTTTCTTCTTCTAACCTGTGTTCTTCCAACACGTGTGTGTTATCTTGAACACTTTCTGCATGTGTTGACTGATTTTCTTTCGTGTGGTGGCTGGCTTGCATGGCTTGATCTTCATGGCTTATTTCAGTCTAATTTAACACACTAACATCATATAATTCGATGTCCATCAAAAGTGGATTCACACCATGTTGATCAAAAAGTTGAGTATGCGTAGCATTTTCTCATTCTTCGTGTCTAGTAAGCTCAGTGGGTTGATCAAAATCATCAATATCAACCAAAAAAATCATCTCCAGTTGGTATGTTCTCTTGTGTTGTGTTGACATGAGAAGTCTCGGCCAATTTGGCTTTTAGCTTACTTACAAGTGCTCCATTTACGGTTGAAATCAAGGTGGCACGACCAATATCTAAACTGCCGATCCATTGCGAGGAAAATGCTTCTTCTTCTTTCATATTTGGTCCTCTTGTCATCAATTCTTGATAAGAGCCAAGTCTCCAATTTCTCCAATTTAGAACTCTTTGATACTCTTTCACCAAGATTAAATCAAGTCCATCAACTTGATAAATTTCCTCATTCATCACTGTTTCCAACACGGCTATCCGAGAGAAAGGGTTCATGACATTTTGGCTTGTGTTTGGATCATAGTTTGAGGTAGGGTTGTGGCTTAGGGTGGGATTTTGGCTTGTGGTTGTGGTAGGATTTTGGCTTGATGTAGGATTGTGGCTTGAATTTGGTTCGTGACTTAAGGTAGGATTTTCAAGATGTTGGGTTGTGCGTTGAGGGTTTAAGCCAAGGATTTCTGCTACTGGCCTTTTTCTAGCAGGGATACCTCTTGGTTTTCTTTTTCTTTTGGGATTGCACTCAGTTGAGACCTCATGGTCTTTGTAGAGTATTCGGTTGTTCCCAAATGGTTTTCTAGCCCTCATTGGTAATCCTTTTCTCTTGATAATCTCTCCAATGAGTAACCCGAAACCTAAGATATGGTTGAACCTGCCATTCCTAATCTTTTTACCTTTCACAAAATGAGCAATCCGGCTCAATATAAGCTTGTTCCAGTCTCCCCTAACACCATTCATCAAAGCATACAAATATCCAATTCTTGTAGGTGATATGTCCTCCATACTATTCAGTTTGCAAAAAATACATTTGTAGATGATTTTGACTAGCATTTCATATTCTGGCTTCAAGTCAGATTTGTGACCGGAAAGATTGGGTTCGAGAGATGCATTCTCATTTCGAATTTCTGCCCAAACTTCGGTGTGATCATATGCATGTATATCTAGGTCCAACAGTGGTTGTTCTGGACTAGATATAGGAAGTCCAAAAGTTGAGTGTAACTCTTGTTCATCAATGGTGATGAGAGTTCCATTTATGGTGGACTCAATGGTCCAACCAACAACTTTGGCATTTACATAAAAATCTGCTACATCTTCATCATAAAATCCAGAGTATGGATAGGAACATAACCTCATTAGTTCGCTGCTTTGGAATGCATTGTTGATTCTTTGTGCTAGTTCGGAGTTCTTGGCTTCCTTGAGAAATTCGTGGGGGTCAAAGCTTCCTCCGGCTTTGATTCCAACTGCTAGCTTGGTGAGATTGAGTTGTGTAGGTTGTTCCTCATTAGGTTGAGAGCTCGAATCTCCAATGGTTGCCATAATGTATTTGGTAATGTGATTGAGATTGAGAGAGATGAAGCTTGAGAGTAATTCGGCTATGGAAGATGGAAAGTTTTGGAGGATTTTGAGTGGAAGAGGTGGCTTTTCGACCGGTTGGGTGGAAAGGGGGTGTCTTTACAAAAATATCCTCAAATTTTAATTTTTGACTTTAAGAGGTGAGGGTTGTTTTTGAGATTCCAAGGGTTTCCAACCTTTGACCTAACTGATAGTTATATATTCTCCATCCAATTTGTCTGCTTATGTGGCGCCAAAAATTTAGATACTCGGACTGATTTTACCTGAAATAAAATTCATAGAGCACTAAATCTATTCCGAAAATAATATAGGTATGTACATATATACACGTTTATGTAGTTGAGAGAAAGAGAAAATTGATTCTTTTTAGAGAATTTATTGTACGCAACTACCATAAAAAGGTGTTCTCATTTAAGATAAAATCATCATCATACTATCTTGTCAACTCTTAAATGGTAAAGATTTTGTAAATCTAACAAAATTTTATTGTGTATATATATGTATTGATACACGGTTGAAGATGCATGCATTATTTATATTACCATGCAATTAAGATAGGTAGACATAAATACTAAGATGTGACATATTTTGCATGTTGGACACATAGGCACGAAGATAAGTTAATTAAATCAGATAAAGTAACATATTTTAAGATATAAAAAAAATGAGCTCTTTAATTTAAATAGAGTTTAGAAGCTTAGCTCAATTCAATCATGCCCATCTCGTTTCTCAATTTCGAAAATCTTGATTCACACAGAGGCTTTGTGAGAATGTCAGCTATTTGATTTTCGGTCGGGATGTATTCTATTGTCAGTTCCTTCTTTTCAACATGATCCCGGATAAAATGATGTCTCACATCAATGTGTTTTGTTCTTGAATGTAACACGGGATTGTGTGTTATGGCTATAGCACTTGTATTGTCACATAATATGTTGACATTTTCACAATTCACGCCATAATCTCTCAGTTGTTGTTTCATCCAAAGAATTTGTGCACAACAACTCCCAGTAGCTATATATTCAGCTTCGGCTGTGCTTGTAGCTATGGAGTTTCGCTTTTTGCTAAACCATGATACCAATCTTCCTCCTAAGAACTGGCATGTCCCTGAGGTACTTTTTTGATCGATTTTACATCCTGCAAAATCTGCATCTGAGAAACCAGTTAGTGTAAAATTACCTTCTTTGGGATACCATAATCCCACATTGACTGTTCCTTTTAGGTATCGAATGATTTTCTTGGTGGCAAGAAAATGACTTTCTTTTGGCTTTGATTGGAACCTAGCACATACTCCCACTGAATAAGATATATCTGGTCGACTTGCAGTGAGGTATAATAATGATCCAATCATTCCTCGATATTTCGTTTCGTCAACGTCCTTGCCTACATCATCTTTATCCAATCTTAAAGATGTGCTCATCGGGATCTTGATTGAGGATTTTCCATCTTGACCAAATTTATTTATAAGATCTTTTGTGTATTTGGCTTGATTGATGAATATTCCTTCGTTGAGTTGCTTTACTTGTAGACCAAGAAAGTAGTTCAACTCTCCCATCATGCTCATCTCAAACTTATTCTGCATTAGCTTGGAAAATTTCTCACATAAAGTCTTATTAGTACTTCCAAAAATAATATCATCAACATAAATTTGTACCAAGAAAATGTGATCATTTTCTTGAATTCTAAACAAGGTTTTATCAACAAGGCCTTTTGTGAAACCACGGTTAATTAGGAACGTCGATAAGGTGTCATACCAAGCTCTCGGTGCTTGTTGTAACCCATATAATGCCTTCTTTAATCTGTAGACCTTATTAATATCACCTTTTACCTCGAAACCGGGTGGTTTGTTCGACGTAGACTTCTTCTTCAAGTAAGCCATTTAGAAATGCACTTTTCACGTCCATTTGGTAGACCGTGAAATTCTTGTGTGCGGCATATGCTAGAAATATTCTGATGGCTTCAAGTCTTGCAACGGGTGCAAATGATTCATCGAAGTCTATTCCTTCTTCTTGTGAATATCCTTTTGCCACTAATCTTGCTTTATTTCGAACAACAATCCCTTCTTCATTGGCTTTGTTCCGGAAGACCCATTTTGTTCCAATTACATTGTAATTTTTGGGTCTTGGAACTAATTCCCATACGTCATTTCTTTTAAATTGATCAAGCTCTTCTTGCATTGCATTAATCCAGTCTGGATCACTCAGAGCTTCTTCAATGCTTGTGGGCTCCACCTGAGAAAGAAAACAAGAAAATAAAGCATCTATATTTGAGGACCTTGTTTTTACTCCTTCTCGTGGATCTCCAATTACTAGCTCTGGAGGGTGATTTTTGAGCCATCTCAAGTCAGGTTGTGGATTGCATGGACTTTCCATGTTTCCTTGCTCAACAGATTGTTCTCCAACTTGTGCTTCTGCTTGAGAATTTTGATTTCCCACGTGTGGATCTTCATTTGCCTCCACATGTCCTTCACTATTGCAATCAATGTCCAATTGGTCTATTCCCACTTAGACTTACTGGGTCTACTGGACCGAATAAATCCATGTGTAGTAGACTTAGCGGTCTTGTTGAAGATTCTTGAGCTTTGGATTTGAATGATGACTTGATTTGCTTTCCTCTTTGACAAGCATCACATATTTGATCTTTCTTGTAAACAATGTCAGGTAGACCTTCAACGAGTTTGTTTCTTGCTAGCTTGTTGATAGTCTTGAAGTTTAGATGATTCAACTTTCTATGCCATTCCCAACTTGTTGCGTGTGCGTTATTTTCTAGTAGACATACTGATTCTTTTGTCGTATTCCAATCAACCACGTACATATTTTTCTTCCTTTTTCCTTCGATCATGACTTCTCCCGAGGAATTATTCTTCACTTGACATTTGTCTTTTAAGAATTCTACTAGATATCCTTTGTCACAAAATTGACTTGTACTTCACAAGTTGAATTTTAGACCTTCAACAAAGGATACATCTTCAATTCTCAAACCATTGTGAAATATTGTACCAATTCATTTGGTTATGCCGTATCGTTCATTTCCACCGAATACAACTTTTGGTCCTTCGATATTTTTAAAGTTCACAAGACTAGATTTATTTCCAGTCATGTGTCTAGAATATCCACTATCGAAGTACCAAATTTCCTGCAAATAAGTTACACATTTTTAGGTACCCAACATGATTTGGTCCTTGGGTGTTAGTCATTTTTGGTACCCAAATCCACCTTGTACTCACTGATCTAAGTCTAGGTGATTGGTAACCATTAAACACATTATAATCATATTTAATTTTTGAAAACACTTTTTGTGCCGGTTTTTGAAAATTGACTCGATTCTTTGGCACTTGGGAAGTAGATTGTTTGAGCCTATGATAGGCATTAAATCTGGACTTAGCCCATGGTTTAATATAATCAAACCAATCTTGTTCAGAGGAATAAAATTTCCTTGCCCCAATTCTCGGATTTCTTCCTATTTTCCTATGAGGGCTTTGTGCACTTGACTCATTGGTGTGTTTCCATTTAGTAACAAACTTTTGCCTTTTTATATACTGCTTAGGCGAAATATTGTTTCTTTGAGGCTTCGGCCTAACAGCATTTAATTTGACATTAGTTTGATAACCAATTCCTTGTCTCACTGTGCTTTCTTGACCTTTTACAAATTTTACTACTTGGACTTTATTATTTAAAGTAGTAATAGAATTAGTCAATTTCTTGGATGCTTGAGAGCACGATGGATCATAACCAAGTCCGGTTTTATCACTTGAGGGTTTTTGCATATTTACCATTTTGTCCATTATTTTGGATGAATGTGTAAATGTTGCTATAACCTCTCTAAGGTTGTGTTATCTCACTTCCCTTGATTTACACTCTTCTTGAGGACAAATAATTTTATCTTTCAAGTCTTTCACTTCAAGTAGAGCATTTTGCAATTTTTCATTTAATTCCGCTTTTTCAAGAATTAAAAAATTATTGCGCTCTTTGAGTTGAGAGTGAGTGTCCATTATGGTTTGACATTCTTCTATTAAGTGAAAGAAGGACTCTCTAGAGAATGAAGAATTTACAGAGTCATAAGAATTGGATGTTACCTCATTTTCTTCATTTTCTTTTGCCATAAGACACATGTCCTCGTAGGTTGAGTTGTTGGAGATACTCATGCAAAACATTGCATTGTCATCTTTTGAGGTGTCACTTTCATCATTTGAAGATTCTTCTGGCTCACTTGTCTCAAGTGGGTCACTAATAAGTGTTTTTCTTCTCTCCTTTGTAAATCTTTTATCTTTGGTCTTGAATTCTTCCTGTTGAGAGTTAGAAGTATTTGTGTATTGACTTTTACTTACCTTGGGGTGTGGACAGCTTGCTGCAAAATGTCCAGGCTTTCTACAATTGTAACACAAATTTGAATCTTCCTCAACCATTTCATTCTTCGAATTCTTTGTTGCATTCTACGATTTTTCTTGTGGATTTTTCTTGTAGTTGCTTCTCTTCATGAATTTCCTAAATTTCTTGACAAAGAGAGCAAATTGATCATTAGGCAATAATTCAACATTTTGTACTAACCTTGAAGTTGATGGTTGCTCGGCTACGAGTGCGTTGTTCTTTTCTTCATGATCTTCCTCTATTCTTGATTTCATCTCAAATTCATAAGCTTTTAGATCACTAAATAGCTTATCGGTTGATAGGGTTTTTAGATCCCTATGATCTCTCATGGCCGTGACCTTAATGTCCCATGTAGATGGTAGACCACGTAGAATTTTAAATGAAATTTCCTTTTGATTAATGTCTTTTCCAAGATCATTAATCTCTCCTAAGATTTTAGCAAATCTTGTTTCCATATTGGTAATATTCTCGTCGTTTAGCATTTTGAAATCCTCAAATTTCTTTAATGCTATGGTGAGCTTATTATCCTTTTCTTGTTCGTCTCCTTCACCAATTTGAATGAGCGTTTCCCAAACTTCCTTCGCGGATTGGCATTTTCAAACTTTTGGGAATATCGTGTCATCGATAGACTTAAACAAAATATCCTTGGCAATATTGTCCAAGTTATTTCTAGTTCTATCTTCACGAGACCATTCCACTTTCGATTTTGGAATATATTGTGGGGTCTCACTTGTTTGTTCGGATGAAGTGTTGACTTGCAAAATTTCAATAGGACCACTGGTGATGACTTCCCACATTACATCATGTAATGCGGATAAATGTACCTGCATGCGAATTTTCCAATCATCAAATTTTTCTAAGGAAAATAATAGATTTTGGGCAAGAGCCATATCTCTTTTCATCATCTTGATTTTTTGAGATCTGTCTAGCAGTCAAAGTTGACTCAAATAGACAACCGCTCTGATACCAATTGTTGGTCCCGATAGGGTGGTAAAAGTCAAGAGGGGGGGGGGGGGTGAATAGACATTTACACTTTTTCACAATAAATAACTCTTTGGTAATTTCAACTCTAAGTAACAAGTAAATAGAGAAGTAATCATATTGAAATACAAAGCGGAATAAATAAGTGTAAAGAGTTATGCCCAATCAATAATTTGAATCACATGCACGTGTGGAATTAATGCTCAGATGAGGTGTAAGGATGATATGAATATCTTGAATATTTAAAGGAGATGGTGCACTCAATATTTAACAATAATATTCAAGACTATAAATAAGATTTCGTGTCACGTCGATCGTATGATAAATGTTACATGCAACACGTCAAACTTGCTTGGAATAATTCAAAAGTTAAGCTCGGAAAGTTTGAGTTACATGCATACGTGAAAACATGTTAAACCCGAAAGATTAAGATAGACTATGAATAGTAAACGGGTTAGTCGGATAAGATAGATAGATAGAGCGAATTATGTAAGTGCGGTATGTAAATGAGAGAGGCTTTTTATAGTGGTTCCGAAGTGGCGTAATCTTCCTAGTCCACTTTACTCCATTCACTTCTAGGAGTAATTCACTATTTTCCACACACAGTTACAATAGTGAATAAGCGCTACACAGGCACTTCTTCCGGATGTCTTGCACACAGCTACACCCAACTCCGAGTGTGTCGCACACAGCTACACTCAACTACGAGTATTTCGCACATAGCTATACTCAACGCCAACTAAGTGTTTTTGCACACAGCTACACTTAGCAACAACGAGTGTTTTGCACACAGCTACACTCACTAGAGTATTTTGCACACAGCTATACTCTTCTAACAATTACAAATACAAAGGTAATTGTATCTCTCTCCAGCTATTTTTTAGACTATTCAGACTAAGTATCTAAATAATATTTGAGCACTTGCACTTGTCTTTTTCTCGTGTGTATTCACGTCTCCTTTTCTGTATTCACCTCTATGCTTTCTTCAAGTCTTCATGGCCTTTTTATAGATAACCAAATATATCCGTTGGAGTGGGATAATTTGATATTTGAATTTTGAATCTTCATAGCCTGATATTGTTGACAATGGTAGGTCTTTAATATGATTTAATTGTCAACTTGCCTGACAAGATAATATTTTATCTCAATTTGATTCTCAAGTTGTTTCTAAAATGTTATTATTTTTGTCATTTTGAATTTCCAACGTATCTTTGAAATAAATCCTTCTGATAGAATTTATTTCTAGGATAAGTTTTTATATTCATGTCTTCATAAATATTTCTCCCGTTCTTATCATATCTTTATGCAATATTGGACTCTTGTGGCATGTGGGTAGATTCAAAATAAATTCCTTCGAATTTATCCATTTTCTGATCATCTTGCTTCTAATTGCCACTTTTTTCTTTTCAGAAGACACATTGTGCTTGTTTGACTTTGGCACATCTTGCTTGTTTGACTTGAACATTGTGCTTTTCTGATTAGATCACATTGTGCTCCTTTGGACACATTGTGCTCCTTTAGGACATTGTGCTCCTTGGGACACATCGTGCTTGTACACATCGTGCTCCTTTGGCACATCTTGCTTGTCCAAATTCTTGACTTGTAAAAAATAAGTCCTAGGGGTGATTGATCTCAGGTATGATCGTTTTATGTAAGGACTTCTACCATTTCGTCGTTAAGCTCATCCGGTCATTTGTTGCAACGCCATTCCTTTATGCTTCTTTCTCGGATGAATACTTGTAGGACCAAAATTAATTTTTCCAAATTAATTTTGTTCTTCACATGGTAGATTTCCTTTGACTCGATATTCTGGAATATGATGCTTATACTAAAGACCTAAAATCTAAGGGGATCTAAAGTACATTTGGCTCATCAAAACTTTATTACAAAAATATTCCTATCACTGTAACACCCCCTAATTTCCATGCTATTTAAAGCCTTAAACATGCAGATATCTAAACCAAAACCATCAAACACAGCGGAAGACTGAAAGAGGAAATATATAAAATGGAAGAAACGGGGTGCTATGCCACGCTCACCCAGAGGTGAACCCACATGCTACATCTGCATTGTTCAACATCTAAAACCATCATAACAAAGTACTAAGACTAAATTGGCTCACAGGCCACAAAACATAAGGGAGGAGCTACACTAGCCGGCACTAAACCGCACACTCGTCTAAGCATCACCTGGAAGAAGCATATAAAACATGCGACGACGCCCGGTCAGCGAATAATGCTGGTAACCCACCAATACATGTGAAATATCATACATAGATAAGGTATAAGTTGTAAAGCCATTTTCGAAACGGAATACATATATATATAAGTCCAAAACCAAGAGTAATAGTCAACACAAGACTCAAACACTCTCAACAAGAACACAGGAACACATCCCAAGACTACAAAGAACAACAACGACTCACAAGAAGTCTCAAGGTATAATCTATCATCACACAATAGATTAATACCCGACATGCATAACTCAAAGGAATAAAGACACACCAAACGGCAACACATGCATTTGTGACTACACACGTCACAAGAAGAGAACTCACAACAACGGCTACACAAGCCCTCGTGACATCACCCATCACGAGTTGATATGCCTTCCTTATGCCCGATTCCAACCTTATAGCTACCCCCAACCTTATATCTAGTTCCAACCGTTACCTCCAGGACCCCTGTACTTCTTAGTCCAACATTTTTCCTCCTGGGACCGTCGTCCCCCACCAACGAACCACCAACAAGACCACCAATTTCATAGTACACGAGGGTACCGTTCACACACACGGCGACACACGCCTATCCCAAAATACGTGAACCTGACGCACAGGTCACAACTCCACAATCACGTCATGGCCACCACGAGGACCACTGCAATACCTTGGTGACTAGTGTCCCATACCACTAATCGTGCAATCCAGGTAAAGCCACACACACATCACACCTCAACAGGAATCAATCAACGGATCACAACGAAGATATGAAACCATACTCAATCAAGGAATGGATCACAGTCCAACAACAACAACGATGAATAACACAAGTTATCATCAACCCATAAGAAGGTACAAACAACACACACGCTAGCATTTAAACACCGAACTAGCATGCTTATCAAACGGGTAAACCAAACGTAGTTCCGAGGAACACACAAGACTCATCACGGTTCAACGAAACACAATGTTGAACACTTAGCACGATTCAAGACACCAAGACCGACATGGAATCCTACCATATAGTTCTAGACATACGAAACATCAAGAAGACGCTCAAATAGTTCCACAAAAGAACATCAAGAAGTCAAAGGACCAAATACCGAGTCAAAAGAATCACGGGGAACAAATCCCCAATCAACCACACAGTGTACCCCGCGGGTGGACCCACGGGTAGACCCCTACCCGCGGTTCCGCCCGCGGGTACATACCCACGAGGCCCTTGTACCCCGCGGGTAGGCGGCGGGTAGGCCACTGCCCGCCGTTCCGCCCGCGGGTACGTAACCCTGTACAAAATAATCCCTTCGGGGATTTTCATCTCCAAACTCAAATTCAAGTCCAAAACATGTCAAATCTCACCAAATACAACAAAATGACTTGAATCAAAGGAATAGCCAAGCAATGGAATACAAGAACCCTAAACACAAGCTCTAGATATGCATTTTCACAAGACAATGCATAAACACTCACATTTCATAGCAAAACACATGTAGAATCCAAGAAACCTTCATATACGTAAGCAAAATAGATTTTGTAGAGCATGGGTTACCTCTTGTAGACAAAAATCTTCACTTAACACCTCACCAAGCTCCTAACAAAGCTCACCTTCCAAACCCACTTCAAGAACACACCAAAAGATCATAAAGATTCTATCTTTAAGAAAAGACACCCCTAAGAAAACACTAAAAACTCAAGATGAACATAAATCTTACCCTCCTAGATGCCCAAATGTATGAGAGGTAGAATCTTGGAGACAACTCTTGATGTTTTGACAAAGCTTCAACTTGGCTTGGAAGAAAAGCTATCTACCTTTTCAGAGAAAAGGTGGAGCTAGAATTTGGAAAGTGTAAGGAGAGAAATGAGGGTGTTCTACTAGGTTAGCTTACAATACTAACACAAGGTGAAAAGTCAAGAATACCCTTACTAACATGAAGAGGTGTAAGGGAACAAGGAAACTCCTTACAAAGCTCAAGGTACAACTTTGACTTTGGGGTTGACAAGTCAATTACTAGTCCTCGACTATTGAATTTTCAGGATTTTAGTAATTAAATTACCGATTGAAATAGGAAATATTATTTAATTAATCCCTTAATTGAATTTGGATTACGGGGTTTCACAATTCCTCCTAAACATAGTACACGAGGGTACCGTTCATTTCATTCACAATCTCCAACAAGTGAGCCTGAAGCCCAGATTACAACTCCAATATCATTTCATGGCCACCACGAGGACCAAATATGTACTTTGGTGATTAATGTCCCATACCATTAACCATGCAATCAAGGTACAGCCAATACACACACTTTCATCACAGGAATCAATCAATGGATCACAACAAAGATATGAAACCATACTCAACTAGGAAGGATTACAATTCGACTCCAAACGATGATCAACACAAGTTGTCATCCACAATAGGGAAGAACAAACCACACACACTAGCATTTCCACATCAAACTAGCATGCTTATCAAACGGGTAAACCAAACATGGTTCCGAATAACATACAAGACTCATCATGGTTCAACGAATCACAAAGTTGAACACTTAGCACGATTCAAGACACAAAATCCTACAAGGATTCCTAACATACCGTTCTAGACATACGAAACATCAAGAAGACACTCAAATAACCCAACAAAACAACATTGGGAGGTCAAAACATCAATTACCGAGTCAAAAGAATCACGGGGAACAAATCCCCGAACATCACCAAATATGTACCCCGCGGGTGGGGCCACGGGTGGACCTCCACCCGTGGTTCCGCCCACGGGTAGCAACACCCAAGAGATCTGTACCCCGCGGATGGGGCGGCGGGTGGTTCCCTGCCCACCATTCCGCCCGCGGGTACAATCCTGTACCAAAAATAATCCCTTCGGGGATTTTCAACACCAAGTCCAAATTCAAGTCCAAAACACCCAAAATCTCACAAAATACAACAATATGACTTGAATCCAAGAAATAGCCAAGCAATGGCATACAAGAATCCTAATAACAAGCTCTAGATATGCATTCTCACAAGACAATGCATCAAATCTCACATTTCATAGCAAAAATCACAAGTAGAAGTCAAGAAATCATTATATAGGTAAGAAAATAGATTTTGTAAAGCATGGGTTACCTCTTGTAGCCTAAACCTTCACTTATCACACCCTTACAAGCTTCTCTTAAGGCTCTCCTTCAACTCCAACTTCATAAACACACTAAAAGACAACAAAGATTCCATCTTTAGAAAAAGACACCTAAAAAGATTCTAAAAACACTAAGGAACCAAGGATCTTACCCTCCCTTATGCTCAAGCTTAAGAAAGTATGAATCTTGGAGACCAACTTGAAGAATCTAGGATTGCCCAAAACTTGGCTTGAAGAAGAAGCTAACAATTTTCTAGAGAGAAGGTGGAGCTTTTGTGTTTAGGGTGTTAGGGAAATGAAATGAAGGATGACTCTAGGTTAGCTTGGGACACAAACATAAGGTGAAAAGACTCCTTTGCCCTTACTAAAGTGGGAAGTGTAAGGAGACAAGGGAACAATTCATAAGGCATAGAGTACAACCCTTTGGCTTGGATTGACTAGTCAATTTCTAGTCCTCCGACTATTGAATTTTCAGGATTTTAGGAATAAATTACCAATTAAGCTATGATTAATTATCTAATTAATCCTTAAATAGAATTTGGATTTACGGGGTGTCACACTTAGGGTCGGGGTTCAGCCTTTTGGAAGAATATATATGGTTTGAACCTAATACCTTTTTATAGAAATTAATGAGTATGTTAAGAATAATAAATAGTTAACGGAATATTCTGTTACTAAAGTTTATACTAACGGAATTTAAGATTATTTAAGGAAAGAAAATAATATAATAGAGGGTAAATAAGGAAAATTATTAAATAATAATAAAATTAAAATAATATGAACCATTCATTTTAAGAAACATTATTGACTCTTATTAGATTTGTAGATTTAAACAGTTTTATTTACGAATGATAAAAATAATTATGTCATAATAATACTAGAACCAAATTAAGTGAGAATTTTTTAAAAAGAAAAATAAATGATTAAAGTGAACTAACCAAAAGTGGAATTAATAATTGTGGATCAACCCATGCATATTGTGTGAATGTTGATTATTGTGTGAATTTTTTATTCATTGTGGCATGTGCCCCTCCTATACAGTACGAGATGAGCAATATATATACCTCTTTGAAAATTGATAGGCAACATTTACAATACTAATAATTCAGAGTTGACATTGATAATTAACATATTATGGAGTGACATGAATTACAAATTTTTTCATTATTGAATATAAATAAATAATTTATATATTGCTATACAAAATAAATTTAGAAGAAAAAATTGGAAATTTATTTATTTTATTCAACTCTCTTAAATTTACCATAACACTGGCCTAAAAGCTGCGCAGTGTCAATATGGAATACAAGTACACTATTGTATATCATAATGCAATACAACGACGTTGTACTCTACAATAGCATTATCAGATGTGACATTGAAATAATTAGTTTGCGCTGTGGCGATGCCTCGCGCCAGCCGGAAAACACCCGTGCCGCCGACGATGGGCATCTCACGGTACTGATTATAATAGGGGTTCCGGCCGAGGACGCTGAGAGTGCTACCGTTATACTCTCCCTGCGTGAAGAAGAAGTTGAGCGTCATGAGCAGCCCAACCTCATCGAGTGCGGCGAAACCGTAGGTTCCCTGACCACGGCCAACAACGGCGGAGTTCGGATCTGGGGTTTCCGTCAACAGGTCATCCATTACAGAGAGAGCTCCGAAGCGTGTCGGCGATTTGGCGGTGAAATTGGACTGAGCAATTTGGTAGGCCGTTGGGTTTCCGCCGGAGACTATGTCGTGATAGTAGAAATGGAGCTTTGTGATCTTTTCTTTGGCATCGGGAAGCTGCTTGAACCATTGATCCACCGCCTTCGGCCCGAAAGAAACACCGAGCCCTGCCGGAGGAGTGGCGGCGACCAGAACCGTGAAAAGAAGCACAACTATGCCCGCCTTTGCCATCTCGGATGATATTTCTCTACCCTCTTAATCTTCGCGTCGTCTCAAGCGTTAGGGTATTAGGGTATTTATATATAGTCGTAATCTACATATAATAGTATGTAAGAATTAATTTCCAATTAAATTTGTCACTAAATTTGATTTTAAAAAATCAAAAGGATAGGGAATATATTAGACAATAAACTAAAGTAGTCCAATCAAAGACGCAATATGGTGATATTCAAAGGATATATAACTAAATATGAAAATGTCACATTATTATTACAGAGTATAAAATATGAAATTAATTTTTATATTTAGACTAATATTCTTTTAAAAGGTTGAACCTCAACCATAAGAATATATAGACTAATATTTGTCAAAAATATTTTCTCTGAATAAAATTACAAAAATTTCATAAAATGTTTCGAAATCATTTTATTCTTTTAAAAATAAATAAAAATGCATTTCCTAAAAATAAACTAGTAAACAATTATTATTTATACATATTTAATAAAGAAAAATATTTACAAAATCACACTTATATTTTTTATTTTTGTACATTGTGTGATGGTATAGCCCCAAAAGGCTCAATTACGTTGAAAGCTCAAAATACATATATATGGTGATTTGGTCTATAGTGTTAACCCGGTCAAAATCATTGGAAGATAATTAAGGCAATGATTATGTATTAAATGAATGCAATAAATGAAAATCATGCAATTATCGAAAGCCAATCAAGTTAGCCTTAATTTTTTTTTGGGAGGAAAAAAAATTAAAAAATTACCACCTCATCTCCCCTAAATTGCATCATCATCTCATTAATCATTCAGCTGAACCCCAACCCTAAGGACCCCCACACACCGACCCAACAGAACATTAATCATGGCATCTTACCATATTGCTTGATTACCATAAGGATCTTATTTCCATACAATACATCTCCTCTAAGAGTTAATTCTATTTTTGGTCCTAGATTTATAGGTGTCAGTCCATTTTTAGTCTTTTTTTATCAGAATATTCACTTTTGGTCCTAGTATTATTATGACATGACTAATTTTGATCCTCTATCCACAAAATCGTTGAAATTTCCTTAAATTGAAAGGCATTTTGATCTTTTTAATACAAAGTGCGTTGACCCTGTATATTTTTTATGTTTATTCATAATAGAAGTAAAATAGCGGAGAACTGCACATGTTTGTGCGAACCCCGATTAATGGTCTAGATTAACTGTGTGCGAACGCAGATTAAATGTGTGCAAACGCGATTAAGTGTGTGCAAATGCGATTGATCTAGACCATTAAATAATATTATTAGATGGACGAACACGATTTGTTCTCACGTTCTCACCTAAGCAATTGTTCTCATTGGAACCCTCATATATATATATATATATATATATATATATATATATATATATATATATATATATATATATATATATATATATATATGTATGTATGTATGTATGTATGTATGTATGTATGTATGTATGTATGTATGTATGTATGTATGTATGTATGTATGTATGTATGTATATTGGTGGTGTAGCCTAGTGTTTCCACCGTCGAACACAGTGTCTAGCTAGTCCTAGGGATGACAATGGGTCCGGGGTGGGTCGGGGAGGGCTACATCCATCACCCGACCACCTTATATTTTCTCCAGGGTGGGTCGGGGAGTTTTTATATTTTTTAAAAAAATATTATTAAAATTTATTAAAAATTATTTAAAATTTATTAAAAATGTCAACTCAGCTGCCACGTAAGCAGGTAACCTGCTAAAATTGATGGTAACCTGCTAGCAGGTGAAATTGCACGCTTTTGGAGTGTTCAATGGCCTAATTGCACTTTGAACCTTTTATATATATATATATATATATATATATATATATATATATATATATATATATATATATATATATATATATATATATATATCTAAAAACATAATAAGTCTCAATCAAAGTTATACCCCTCATTTATGTCCATGTTTTTAATGCTAAACATTTTGTACATTGTGCTTTTAGAGTTGTACTATACAATTTTTTGGACAAAAATACCCTTACCCCATTATAACTTCCGTTATCTTTTCCATTACTTTTACCATGCACATGCATCTACCATATCTTTTCTTATATTCTTTAATTATAACAATATTTGTAAAACATTATATATTCATTATATATTAGATTAATATAATAAATAAATTTTATTTCACTTAGATTATAATTAGTAATAATTTGTTAGTTATTTTTAAAAATATAAATATTGGGCATATGTTTTTGCGCATCGCGCATAGAAAAGACTAGTATATATATATATATATATATATATATATATATATATATATATATATATATATATATATATATATATATATATATAAACAAAATCCTCCTATTTCATTTTCCCGCTCAAACTTTTGTAGTAAAACTTATTTCGTAAGCAAATGTAAAATAAAAATTAAATAAAAATTATTAATTGGTAATATTACATAACTACACTTTTCCTTTTTGAAAAATTATACAAGTTTATAATTCTCATATTTTCTACCTATAAATACAATGAATTGGTGAGTTTGGAAATCATAATTTTTTCATTTTGCATTGTTTCCCTCTTCTTCCTGTTCTCACAGTAGAATCATATCTTGGTGTTGCACTCATGAAAACGTAAGTATTTTTTTTTTTTTTACAGTTTTTAAGATTATTATTATTATTATTATTATTATTATTATTATTATTATTATTATTATTATTATTATTATTATTATTATTATTATTATTATTATTATTATTATTATTAATATTTTGCAATTGTAGCTTGAAGTGTTTTTAGTGCCGATGGATCCAACGAATTGGGCGTTGATGGAGACCCTGATAACATTGACTACAAAGCTGATTTCTTAATTTTCAAGCAGCAAGGAAGGGCCGACATTTTCCTTATCCGAAATCAAACTCTTCTTCTCCTCAAATGTAACGAAGCGCTTTGCCGAACTGGAAAGTGATTCTTTTTTTTTTCTCTTTATTCCTCTGAGATAATTACAAGATGTATACGAAAAACGAAACAGAACCTTGGTTTCAACACAAAAAACACATAAGTTAAGGATAGAGATCCAGGACTAATTCATGTGTCTGAACTAACAAATAATGTATTATATTATTAGTACAAAATGTACAAATATTATAATTAATATAATATACACTTAATATGTGTGTGTGTATACACTTAATGTACAATATTATTAGTATAAAATAAATTATACTTGCCTTAATAATTAATTATTAATATTATTACCTAATAATTCTGTATTGTTACCTTTTTTGGGGTAATTATTATGATAATCTATATACATACATATATATATATATATATATATATATATATATATATATATATATATATATATATATATATATATATATTTCACTTAATATATAATTTTATTGGCACAAAATAAATTATTAGTACCTTAGTATATAATTAATTTTTAATATAATTTCCTAATTTTTATTAATGGTAATTATTCTAATAATTTTTCTTTCCTTCTTTGGTGTAATTACTATGGTAATGCATTTAAATATTGAAAAAGAACAAGTATTATAATTAATATAATTAATGAAATTATTATGGTAATTGCCACAATATTTGGTAATTATAATTAATGAAATTGAGAAATATAAAATTTCTTCCGTGAAAATATTTGTGGCAATTTCATTGAATTATAATTATTAAAATATGAAATATAATTGGGAAAATTAAATTATAAAATTAACTAAATATAAACATTTATAAAAATTTTTAAATACATACATACACTTATGCACTATACTAATCATACAAAATTTAAATGTTACTTTTTTAATTTCTAAATGTAATTTTTAAAGTATAAATCTATCAATATAAATTTATATTATTACTTACAACAAAATCCTCCTTTCTTACTTTCCCGCTCAAACAATAAAAAAGTGAAAACAAATTATATTGCCAATTAATAATACTAATAATAATTAGTAAAACATTAGTAGTAAAATAGAAAAAAAAAAAAGATCCGTAATTCACGAAAAGTAGAAAATGAAACGGAATTCACTGATTAATTAATACTAACAATAATCAGTAAAAAAAAAAGATTTGTAGTAAAATAGGAAAATAAAAAAGACCCTTAATTCACTAAAAATTGAAAATATAAACGAAATTTACTGATTATTACTAATAATAATAATTAGTAAAATAGGAAAATAAAAAAGGAGTCTTAATTCAATGAAAATGAAAAAAAAAAAAAAAACGGAAGATTGTGAAAAAAAAAATCATAATAAGGATAACAGTAAAATAAAAAAAAATCCTACCAAAAATTAAAAAAAATAAAAAATATTCTTAATTCATGAAAAATAGAAAAGGAACCGGAATTCACTGATTAACTAATACTAATAACAAACAGTAAAAAGGTTAGCAATAAAATGGGAAAATAAAAATGGATCCTTAATTTACTAAAAATCTATACTTTATACTATTATTAAAAACAAAATCATCATTTCTTACTTTCCCGCCCAAACAATAAAAAAAAGGGAAAAAAATTACCAATTAATAATATTAATAATAATTAGTAAAAAAGTTCGTAGTAAAATAGAAAAAGAATTCTTAATTCACAAAAAATTGAAAAGAAAACGAAATTCACTAATTAATTAATAGTAACAATAATCAGCACAAAAAATTTGTAGTAAAATAGGAAAATAAAAAAGATCCTTAATTCACTAAAAATGGAAATATAAATGAAATTTAATAATTATTACTAATAATAATCAATAAAATAGGAAAATAAAAAAAGGAGACTAAATTCAATGATAATGAAAAAAAAAAAAAAAAAAAACTGAAGGTTGTGAAAAATGGGTCATAATAAGGATAACAGTAAAAAAAAAAAATTCTACTAAAAATTAGAAAAATAAAAAAAGATTCTTAATTCACGAGAAATAAAAAAAAAAACGGAATTCACTGATTAATTAATACTAATAATAATCAGAAAAAAAAAGTTAGTAGTAAAATATGAAAAAAAATCATTAATTCACTAAAAATGAAAAAATTGGAAACGAAAATGAAAGGTCATAATAAGGTCATAATTAGTAGTAAAATTGGAAAATAAAAAATAATTTTTAATTTCAATGAAAATGAAAAAGGAAACGAAAAGTTGTTAAAAAGGTCATAATAAGGATAACACTACCAAAAAAAAAAAAAAAAAAAAAAAAAAAAACTTACCAAAAAAATTGAAAAATAAAAAAAAAAAATCCTTAATTTACGAAAAATAGAAAAGGAAACGGAATTCACTAATTAATTAATACTAATAATAATCTGTAAAGTTATATCCTTTTTTCAATAATGAATATTTTCTGAAAGTATATACACATGACAAATTATGCCCTGGACCCGTGTCCACAATGAATTGTGTACACGAGCCCAAAACGACGTCGTTTTTCGAAAAAAAACGCGTCATTTAGTTTTAAAAAAAAATCGCGCGTGTTTTGCCGTTAACGGCGTTATTTTATTTTATTTTTTTTTGGATTATGAATGTACAGTTATGCCGTTATGAATGTACAGTTATGCCGTTATGAATGTATAGTTATGCAATTATGAAATTATGAACACAGAGCTCTAACATTATGAACTTGCAATTATGAACATATAGTGATAAAATTATGACCATGAAGCTTTAAAATTGTGAATATAGAGCTTCGAAGATTTTGAATGTACAGTTATGGTGTTATGAATGTACAATTATGGAGTTATGAATCTACAGTTATGAGATTATGAATCTACAGTTATGGAATTATGAATGTACAGTTATTGATCGAATTATGAATAAAGAGCTCTAACATTATGAACATGTAGTGATAAAATTATGAACATAGAGCTCTAAAATTGTGAACATAGAGTTTCGAAAATTATGAATGTACAGTTATGGAGTTATGAATGTACAGTTATGGAGTTATGAATATGCAGTTATGGAGTTATGAATGTACAGTTATAGAGTTATGAACGTACAGTTATGGAGTTATGAATGTACAGTTATTAACATATAGTAATAAAATTATGAACATATACTCCTATAATGAAGCGGTCTGAAATTAAAAAAAAAAAAAAAAAAAAAAAAAAAAAAAAAAAAAAGAGAGAGAGATAATAGTGCCTAACGGCACTATTACCCGTGTCCAGCATGCATGCTTGACACGGGTCCATAGCATAACGATTGATATACACATACTATTGATTTTAGAGTTTTTGGGCCCAGGGAGGTCCAACACAACCGTGGCTGGTGGATTCACCTTTCAAACAAAACAGGGACGATTCTCCCTTATTTTGGGTATCTTCTCTGTATTTTATGTCCTCTTGGGCGAAAAAAGCTCTACCTTACATTCATACGAGCCCCTCCTTTTATAGTGGGTCGCCTCTCTACTTTCGTAAATACATTTAAAGAGCCTTTAAATAGTCCATTTACTCCTAGAGCCCGTTGGGCGACCGTTACCAAGCCTCCCAACGGCCTGTTTGACTATGCTTTAAAAGGACCCTCTTAAATGCTAATTGCTATCTCAGCCGAGCTGACCTCCTGCTCGCGTCGACTCCTTTATCGGGTCGACTTCTCGCTCGGGCCGACTGCCCTTGCGCTCCGAGACTCATGCCCTCCAGTTTATGGATTCGTGGATGGGCCCTTACCTTCAATAGGCCCAAGCTCTCTCTTCGTCTTCTTTTCTCTTTGGGCCTCGGGCGCATTGTGTCCGTACCCCATCACATACCATGCTTCTCAATATAGAATTAAAAGTGTATATATATATATATATATATATATATATATATATATATATATATATATATATATATATATTTATTTATTTATTTATTTATTTATTTATATATTTATTTATACTTACTATATAATATTATTGGCATAAAATAAATTATACTTACCTTAATATATAATTAATTTCTAATATAATTTTCTAATTTTTATTAATGGTAATTATTCTAATAATTTTTCTTTCCTTCTTTCGTGTAATTATTATGGTAATTTTATGGTAATGTATGTAAATATTATAAGAGAACAAATATTATAATTAATATAATTATTGAAACTGAGAAATATAAGATTTCTTCCCTAAAAATATTTGTGATAGTTTCATTAAATTATAATTAATAAAATATAAAATATAATTAAATAAATGAAAGTATAAAATTAACGAAACATGAATATTTATATTTTTTTCTGAAAATATACATACACTTATGCACTATAATAATCATACAATATTTAAATGCTACTTTTTAAATTTCTAAATGTAATTTTTTTTAATTATAATTCTATCAATATAATTTATAATTAATGAAATTATATTATACAATTTTTCTATATACATATTAATAAATATTATGTGTATATACAATGTGTTATACAATCATATAAGGAAATGCGTTTGATTAGAGTTTAAATTTATTCATACAAAATTTATAATTTACATTTTTTTTATTGATTTCTAAGTACAATTCTCTTAGTTAGTATTCATATTTTTAGAATTATAATATATATGAAATACAATTAGGAATAAATCAACTTAATTATGTGAATTTTTTCAATAAATTTATCTAAATATGTACATGATTAGAGATTATATTAACTATACAAAATTTTAATTTTAATTTTAATTTTGTATGTTATGAAAATAAATACTTGACCAAATATATAAAAGTCCAAATATATTACTATATTGTACATTATAACATCTTTTCATTGTTTTCTATTTTTAATTTTAAATTCATAATATAAAAAAATTCCAGTGTAACGCAACGTAAAAACACTATATTTTTAAAAATACAATTTGAAAAATATCATAAATTAATTAGTACAATATCATTTCTGTTTATAGTAATTAAAGAAAAAATAAATAATTCAAATATGTGAACTAATGATTTCAAAATAAAATTAATATACAGTTAAATATAGCATGATTAGATTTACTTTAATTAGTTTTAATTTTCTTAATGAAGTGACTTTTCTTTATCTGTTTTTTGATTGGATACTAAGAGAGTGTTTGGATTGCTGGAAAATCTATACTATAATTAAAAACAAAATTCTATTTACTTGATTTCCCTTCCAAACAATAGTAAATAGTAAAGGTAAATTAAAAAATAAACAAAAATATTTCACAATAATTCTCTACATCATCATCAATTAAAAATAGAACAAAAATTAGGTGAATTGAAAAATAAATGAATATTAATAATTGACTGAAAATTAAAAACAAAAAAATAAAAAAAGAAACAGAAATTAGATTAATTGGAAAAGGAAATGAATATTAATAATTGACTGAAAATAAAAAATGAGATATAATTGACTAAAATGAAAAAGAAAATGATCAGATTATTGCATTTTAATTTTTTACATTAATAGTACAAAGTAGAATAAATCAAATCACAATTATATCATAAATCTTTCACAAATTTAAACAATGGAACAAAAATTAAAAATGAAACGGAAATGTTTCAATAATAATATTCTATATCATCAATTAAAAATGGTTCGGATGGGTAAAAATATCACTGCATTTGATATTCTAATTGACTGAAAATAAAAAAAGAATAATTGTCTGAAAATGAATCTAATATTACTAATTGACTGAAATTATAAAAGGAAATGAATATTAATAATTTACTGCAAATAAAAAATGATTCATAATTGACTAAAATGAAAAAAGAAACTAACAGATCATTGCATTTTAATTAAAAATAGAACGAAAATTAAAAATTGGACGAAAATATTTCAATAATAGTATTCTACATCACCAATAGTAAATGCATATTTTAAACAATAGTAAAGGTAAATTAAAAATAGAATGAAAATATTTCAATAAAAATATTCTACATCATCAATTAAAAGTGGAACGGAAATTAGGTAAAAATATTAATGCATCTAATATTTTAATTGACTAATTGACTGAAAATAAAAAAAAATAATTGGCTGAAAATGAATATGATATTACTAATTGACTGAAAATAAAAAGGATCACTAATTGACTGAAATTCTACCATTATATATTTTCACCCGAGTCACCCCTCCTTTTGAACTAAAAGTGTTAGCTCTAGACGAAGATGGACAAGATTGTGTTGTTACTACCAATGTTGTCTACAAAGAGGTTTCAATAGTGTGTAAATATAATCCGTGATATTATATTTTTTTTTAAATGACAAAATTGCTATATATCTAGACAAAAAATATATTTTCCATACAAATAAATTAGGATATCAATTCATTTTTATTCTTCCAAAATGCTGAACCCCAAACCTAAGGACAATCAATTCATTTTTATAACTGAGTTGCTAGAGAACGAGCACATTTGCCTAATTTATAATAATAATACTGAACAATGATAAATATAAAAGCTCCAAAGTTACAGCACCGCATGCGTACATCTACATATTAGCTATTAATTTGAGCAATTAATAACATAAAAACACATAAACGATCCAAACCATACATTCAATTGCACTATATAATATTTGATGTTCTAATTTAAATAATTATATATCCATCCAAATATTCTTAATATATTACAACAAATTCATTCCGTGCATCGCACGGGCGCAAATACTAGTTCCAAAAAAAAAAAAAAAAAAAAAAAAAAAAATCCTGACTCGAAGTTTGACCTTAATAATAGAAAACCTCAATGATGATTTACTTGGCAAATGGCAAGTAGTGGAAGATTCTAAATAATGGCGGTTTTTAATTTGGAGACGTTAACAGTTATAGTATAATATATGGGTTTATTCCATATGTATGATGTATGATCGATTATAATAATATTGTTTTTATTTCTTATACAAAATCTGATCGTGCATTTGAAAAGTCTTAATAGGACTTCTGAAAAGAGTTAATTACCAATTTGATCCCTCGACTATGAAAATTTCACCATTTGGTCCTTGACTTTTAAAATTGTCCAATTGAGACCTCGACTATGCAAACGTTAACTAAAATGATCCTCAGTCTGAATTGTCCAATTGGGACCTCGACTATGCAAACGTTAACTAAAATGATCCTCAGTCTGTTTTGCCATGGAGTTGCAAGGGTAAAATTGAAAGTTCCTTCTTCATCTTCCCAGACATGTCTCTATATACCTAGGTCTTGGAATAGTTAGTTCCTTCAAATCAGTCCTTCTTCTCCTTCGAATTTGACATCTCTTCATCTTACATATTTCTGTTCTATCTACTATGGAAGCAAACTCCAGCGAAGATAGCTATGGGTCATCTATGAAAAACAAAAAAACAAAATGGTGTTGAAAAATGGAGAATCTTCAACGAGGCATACTTGTCAGTGTGGGCAACAACTGAAGATTTGCACTTCATGGACAAAAAACAATCTAGGTTGTAGGTTTTGGCTGTGTGAATCCGAAAATGTAAGTATTTGTATTGCTTATAGTCCAATTAATTTGATAAGTTGATAAAAAAAAATTCGGTTATAGGGAGGAATTAGTGGTGGATGTGGATTTGTTCATTGGTTTGACCCCCCAATGTGTCCAAGGTCAAAGGTGATAATCTCTGGATGGATAAGGAAGATAAATCGATATAGCAAGAAATTAAGAGCTTGAACTTGAAGTTAAGAACAAGCAAATGTGTTGCAGTGAAGGCACAGTCAAAATGTACTAAATCATTGTGGTTAATTTGGTTGATTGTGGTGACTGTATGTATAGTTAGTATTATGATAACTGCATGTGAAAGTAGGGAAAAATTGGTTGTTAGGCTTCCTCTAGCTTAATGTAGTAAATTATGTTGTAATTGCAGAAGGGATTTTTTGTTTTGGATGCATGGTGTAATTTCTTGGTTGTGAAATGGAGTTAAGTTTAAATCATTAAATCTATTAGCTTGAAAATGTTTTTATTGAATCAAAAAGCCAACATGGTAAGCAGAAGCCAAAAAGCACAAAATGGTCACAAGCCAAAAAAGCCAATATTCTTTCAAAGCCAATAAGCCAACATTCTGTCATTCAAAATAAGCCAAAAAGCCAGCAATTTTTCTAAGCAAATAAGCCAACATTCTGTTAATCAAAATAAGCCAAAAAGCCAACAATTTTTCTAAGCTAATAATCCAACATTATGTCATTCATAATAACCCAACATTCTACTTGTTTATGACATTAAGTCAGTACAAGTAAGGTTTCAAAAAAAAAATCCAACATCAAGTCTAACAAAATACAAAAATCCAACCCAATATCCACAAGCATACGATGAGAACTGAATGGATTGTATTGAATAAACTTAGATTACAATTGTACAACAGGGGGAATATATACAAGAGGAATCATAGGAAGACTATGAATCATAGGGAGACTAGAATAGGGAGTCATACTATGACTCAAATACAAGAATCCTAATACTAGTCCTAATAATCCCCCTCAAACATATGGTATACTTGTAACTTGTAGCTTGTCTCTGAGAAAAGAAAACCTAAGAGCAGGCAATGCTTTGGTGAATATATCTGCAAGTTGATATTTTGTTGAGATGAAATTTACTTGAATCTCTCCAGTAGCAACTTTATCTCGTACAAAGTGATAGCCTATCTCTACATGTTTGGTGCGGGCGTGGAAGATGGGATTGACACACATATATGTAGCTCCAAGATTATCACACCATAACTTGGGAATTGAAATCCCTATTACACGGATTTCACGCAGAAGAGACATGATCCAAATTACATCAGCACAAACATCTGGTAGAGCTTTATTTTCAGCCTCAGTAGAAGATCTAGCAACAGTCCTTTGTTTCTTGCAAACCCATGATACAAGATTAGATCCAAGAAAAACAGCAAAGCCACTTGTGGATTTTCTATCCTCTGGACAGCCAGCCCAGTCAGAATTAGAGAAGGCATGAATTTCTCTTGAAGACGACTTCCTGACTCGTAGGCCGAAATTAACAGTTCCTTTAACATACCGTAATACTCTCTTTAGTTGCTCCCAGTGAGTAACTGTAGGCGCATGCATATGTTGACATAACTGATTGACTGCAAAGGACATATTCGGAAGAGTGATAGTTAGATATTGTAGTGCACCTGCTAAACTCCTGTATTGTGTAGGATCATCATGTGGAGTTGCGTCAATGGAAATAGATTTTGACGTGAGAATGTGGGTGGACAAAGACTTGCAGTTTGTTATTCCAGCACGTTTTAAAACATCGTGCATGTATCTCTTTTGGGAAATTAAAAACCCATCATTGTATTTAATTGCCTTAATTCCAAGAAAAAAAAAAACCTGGTTCACCAAGATCCTTGATTTTAAATGTAGTAGAGAGTTTCAAAACTAGTTGAAGAACAAGATTCATGTCGCTTCCCATCATAAGAATATCATCCACATAAACATGTACATATACACACTCAGATCCCTGCAAGTAGTAAAAAAGAGACACATCCGTTTTGGATGCTTGAAAACCAATAGATAGTAAAAAGGTGTACAAACGATTAAACCAAGCTCGGAGAGCTTGTTTTAATCCATAAAGAGACCTTTTTAGCAAGCATACTGATGTGAGTCTAATTGTGCATATATTTAGTATTGATTTAATTATATTTATTTGGCTTAAGTTCATAATTCAGCCAAAGAGGCTGGACGCGTCGACAAGGTCGAGCAGCGTTAATCACAAAAAGGGCGGCTCGGATTCGTAGTTTAATTACAAGCAGCGCTGAATGTAAAATTTAAATGGGCTGCGCAATTTCCAACTCGAAAATAAAAAAGGCGCAAGTTTCAACATTACAAAGTGGTGGCAATTTATATCCTACACCACGGCGCGCGTTGCACTATGCGCCCAGATGCAAAACGACGTCGTTTTAATTATTTTTTTTTTTTGAAATTTCCCACCCCAGTGAATGGTAGTAGTTTTTTCTTAAAAAAAAACCCGCTGTTCAAGAATGTACATAATGTTATACTAGAATACACATAATGTTATACATGAATGTACATAATTATATAACAAAATATACATACTCTTTTTAAAAGATAATACACATAATCTAACATAATACATAATAAACATAAACTTTTAACATAATACACATCAACTCTTAACATAATACACACAAATTTTCTGATTCGGATGTACATAATTGTATAAAAAGAATGTACATAATTGTATAAAAAAATACACATAACTGTATGAACCAATACACATAACGTTGTGAACAAATACACATAACGTTGTGAACAAATACACATAATCTCAGCAACTTCCTACCGCGCCTCCCAACACTACCCCAAAACGACGTCGTTTTGGGAGGCGCGCGGCGCACAGTGCTATGTGCGCCGTGGTGTAGGATATAACGATTGCAAAGTGGTGCTACAAAATAATTTCCTAATCATCAAATGACGGCATGTTCCAAAATAAAAGAATAAATTTCTAATTTCGCCCCGGCTTAACTCCCGCTATAAAATCCTACATTCCTCAACCCTAATATTAATTCAGAGATCCTTGGAGACAAGTCAAGGAGAAATCAAGAGTCGCAAGTTATCTTGGGAAGCAAGAAGAATACTAGGGAGATTCGAGAGAATTGTCTGGTTCATTCTTGTACTCTTTAGATGATTTGTAATTCTTTAATTATATTTGCTATGTATAATTTTGCCATGCTTGGCTAAATTTTTTAGAGATTCTTGGGTAAAAGTGTTTATGAACCTATGTTCCTGAGCTCTCAGATTCTTTAATATATTATTATTTGGGTTTAATACTTGTGTTGCAATTGTGATTTTATTGTTTGACGCTTGCAATTAGTGGCCACAGTTGCTTGCTTCGTTTGCTTTCTTTGTGTCACAACGAGAGTTGGGCATAATTTTGGGCACACATAATTGCACCTAATTGTTGCACCTTGAGACAAGGGTAATTTATTTAGGGAGTTTAATTCTTGATTATTGCCAGTTCGAGAGATGGTAGTAGTTAGGAATTTATGATGCTTGTTCTTGTTTTATTTGGCGATTATCGCCCAAGAGTGGATATTCACCAATGTTAGTGATTGCGAGAGTAGCTCTATACCACTTTGCATCCTCACACTCGTATGAACGCAGATTTAATATTACATTAGGTTAGGCACTAGGTGATTAAACACATGAATCCCAGGAATCTCAATCTCTCTACTTTGCTTTCAAAACTCTGAATCATTGCTTTGTTTTATTTTATTTATTTTATGCAATCATCCAAATCAATTGTTAGGATTAGCTTCAAAAAATAATTTAGTAGCTAGTGCTTTATACAATCACTTCCGTATGGATTGATTAACCGATACTCTGGGTATTATTTGTTTGCAAATATACCACAATCAAATTGGCGCCATTGCTGGGGAAGTGGCGTTTAGTATTAACATTAGTGAAAGTTTTATACTAGGAGTCTAATCCATTTTTTATTTTTATTTTTATTTTTATTAACATTTTTTTTAGTTTATGGACGGATATGAATTTCAAGGAATCATGCCACCGTTCTACCCTCCTTCTCAGGGTTATGAGATGAGTTGGAATACGAATCAATAATGTGGAGGAATGGAACAACAATCTCCTTTATCAAATTTTGCCAACTCAAGACAATGATATTTTCAAGAAAGTTCATATCAACATTCACATCACAACCTCAATGGTGCTCATTTCTTGGTGGGAATCACTTTGCGGAAAATTGTTACATGCTCAACCCCACCAACCATATTCCTCAACAACCTACTCAAGGATTTTGTGCCAACATGAGTCAAGCCACTTATCAAAGATGCACACCACCTACTCCACAACCTTTATGGTGCATGATATGAGGTGGACCTCATGAGGCAGAAAATTGCTTCATCTTGGATCCTAATTACAAGCTAAGTATCGAGGGCGAGCTCAAGAGTCTCCATACCAAGAGTTTCAACAAGAATGCCAACCACTTGACCAAAGAATTGAGATGAAGTCCATATAGACCAACAAGTTAATGCAATTGTGCTCGCAATTTATGGAGCGACAAGCTCAAATTGATCACATGATAGCTCAAATTGATCACAAGATGGCTCAATGGCAAGATTTGACAATTCAAGAGCCACTTCAAGATTCATTTAATGGAGAGGTTCTAGAAGAGTTGCTTTTGCTAAATGAAGGTCATGAGGTTGAGAGAAGTAAGAAGGATGGTGAGGACCTTGAGAATGATGATGATGAGGTTATGGAAGAATGCATTGAGATGGAGACACCAAGTTGGGAGAAAATTGTAGAGTTGCAAGGTAATGGTTGCAAGGAACACATGGAGAGTTGCCCATTAGATGAAGATGTTTTTGATGGAGTACATGATTTGAGCGAAGATGTCTCACCAATGGAGAACACTTCTCTTGTAGAGAACTTTAGAGAAATTTTAAATTTGGGAGGCATTGGAGTTCTTGAAAATGATGGCACACATTTGCCTATTTATATATCCAATGACTCCCAATTCTTGCTGGTTCATGTGGATGATCCGAGACTCTCTTTACTTGTTGAACAAGAGAGTCTTGAAAAAGAAGGAAAAGATAATAGAGGCATAATTCTTGATTCGGGAGAATGTGGTGCCTTACATGACGATTTGAAGGGTTCGAGCTTAAATGAGTTTATAAATTGACATCACTTGAAGAAATACTTGTAAGAGAAAATTGATGGAAAGAAGGGGATTTTCAATTTCAGATCTTTTGATGGCTAGAGAGGTAACGTCGAGCTAACGACTTTAAACTTAGCGCTTCATGGGGGGCACCCCATGTTATCTTTTATTGCTTTCTAGTTTAGTTTTATTGCTTTCTAGTTTCGTATTATTTTAGTTTTATTTCTTTTTTAGTTCGTCTTATTTTTGCCTTTTCTTTTCTCTTGTTCTCCTCTCTTTTGTTTTGCACCAGGGACGATGCAAATTTTTAAGTGTGGGGGAGGAGCCATTAATTTGGGGATAATTTTAAAATTTTTTCTTTTGCTTGGATGACTCATATGCTATTTTTGGTGAATAAGTTACTTGTCTCAGCATGCAATTGCAATTACTCTCTCTTGTTGGTTTGTGATTTGTTTTAGTGGTGCTTGCTGCATCTCAATTTGTGATTGATGATTTGAGGTGCAACACATAATTGATCTATTCCCTTTCTAATAGTTTTGTTAACCACTTTATAATTTGATTAATTCTTGATCTTGTGTGTTATGCATTGCTAGTGAAGACTTATGTGAGATTCCGATCATGCTTGTTTTGCTAGAACTTGCTTCATTATTCCCTAAGTGAAGTCTAAGTTTTGCATGTTTTGAAGTGATTTAGGTCATTTTTGTTTAGCCATAGCCCTTAAACTTGTCCCTACATATTTTTTTATCCTTTATGTCCCCATTGTGCCTCTCGTTTGTTTAAATAAGTGCTAAGCACTTATCCCCTCATTGTGATTGTTTTTCTTTGATTTACACCCATTATTAAATCCTTAGCTCTTGGCCAAATATTTCCCTTCCACCCTTTGAGAGAATGAAACTTTTATCTTTATTATTTCTGTAAGATGAGTTTTATGGAGTTATGCATAAAAGTAGATGTCATTACAAATGTTCAAGTGTGGGGGTCATGAATGATTAGATTAAAATTATCTTGCCGAATCCAAAAGTAATCCAAAGAAAAGAATCAAAAAAAAAAAATGAGAAAAAGAAAAGAAGAAAAGAATGAAAGAAAGAAAGATTGGAAATTTTGAGTTTGGACCCCCCACTTACCAAAGAGTTGCTGAGTTCTTAAAAGAAATTTGCTCCTTGAAATTATGATTATCTCATTTCTTCCGATTTTGAAATTATTGATAATTGTGACATTCTCTCATTTTGTTAATTTTTCCATACCACTTCTTTGTTAGCCATCACCCGTAGCCCCATTACAAGCTAAATAAAGTCCTATTTGATCTTAGCGTACATTCTTAGATTTGATATAGGGGAGTATGAAGGGCATGCCTTGGGATCCCATTCATGAGCCATGTTTTGCATAATCTCAAAGTATTTGTGCACACTTGATCCTCACACACTTTAATAAATTATTGGTGATTGGTTATTGGCTTGAGAATGAGTCTTATGTGCCAAACTAATTTGATTCTTGAAACTTGTTGTTTTGCAGCGAGTTGGTTGGTGGTTTGAAAGGTTGTGCAAGAGAGAGTATGAGTAATTTGTGTGTTTTGATTTCTGATTTATTCCTTGGTTTTGCTTGAGGACAAGCAAAGGCTTAAGTGTGGGAGAGTTGATGTGAGCCGAATTGTGCATATTTTAAGAATTGATTTAATTATATTTGTTAGGCTTATTTCATAATTTTAGTAATTTAATTGCATAATCCTTTTATTTTGTTATTTAGTTATGGTTCACACTTGTTTTGAATGTTTTACGATGTTTGTTAGTATTTTTGAACCATTGTAGGTCAAATTTATGAGGAAGGAAGTCCTAAGACAAATTTGGGGTCAAAAGTGAACCGAAGAATACATATATAGTAAGTTCAACGAGTCGAGCCTTTGGCTCGACGCGTCCAAAATTTTCAGTATGCATCATAAAATTGAGCCAAAAAGGCTTGAGGCGTCGAGAAAGTCGAGCAGCGTTAATTACAAAAGGGCGGCTCAGATTCGCAGTTTAATTACAAGCAGCGCTGAATGCAAAATCTAAGTGGGCTGCGCAATTTCCAACTCCAAAATAAAAAAGGCGCAAGTTTCAAAATTACAAAGTGGTGCTGCACCATAAATTTCCTAATCATCAAATGACGGGATGTTCCAAAATAAAAGAATAAATTTCTAATTTCGCCCCGGCTTGACTCCCGCTATAAAATCTCACCTTCCTCAACTTTACTATTCATTCAGAGATCCTTGGAGACAAGACAGTGAGAAATCAAGAGCCGCAAGTTCTCTTGGAAAGTAAGAAAAAGACTAGGGAGATTCGAGAGAATCATCTGGTTCATTCGTGTACTCTTTTGATGATTTGTAATTCTTTAATTATATTTGCTATGTATAATTTAGCCATATTTGGCTAAATTCTTTAGAGATTCTTGGGTAAAAGTGTTTTTGAACCTATGTGCCTGAGCTATCAGATTCTTTAATATATTATTATTTGGGTTTAATACTTGTGTTGCAATTGTGATTTTATTGTTAGACGCTTGCAATTAGTGGCTACAGTTGCATGCTTCGTTTTGCTTTCTTTGTGTCACAACGAAAGTTGGGCATAATTTTGGGCGCACATAATTGCACCTAATTGTTGCACCTTGAGAAAGGGTAATTTACTTAGGGAGTTTAATTCTTGATTATTTTCAGTTCGAGAGATGGTAGTCGTTAGGAATTTATGATGTTTGTTCTTGTTTTATTTGGTGATTATCACACGAGAGTGGATATTCACCAGTGTTAGTGATTGCGAGAGTAGCTCTATACCACTTTGCATCCTCACACTCGTATGAACCCAGATTTAATACATTAGGTTAGGCACTAGGGGATTAAACACTTGAATCCCAGGAATCTCAATCTCTCTACTTTGCTTTCAAAACTTTGAATCATTGCTTTGTTTTATTTTATTTATTTTATGCAATCATCCAAATCAATTGTTAGGATTAGCTTCAAAAAATAATTTAGTAGCTAGTGCTTTATACAACCACTTCCTTGTGGATCGATTACCCGATACTCCGGGTATTATTTGTTTGCAAATATACCACAACCATATACATGATTTCAATAGGAAGCATCAATATATCCAGGCGGTTGCTTCATATACATAGTTTCAGAGAGATTACCGTTTAAGAAAGCATTATGAATATCCAATTGCTTAATAGTCCACCCAGATGATAAAGCAAGTGAAAGTAGTAACCTGACTGTGGTTGGTTTAACCACTGGACTAAAAGTATCTAAGAAGTCCTGACCTGGAACTTGATTAAACCCTTTTGCTACAAGTCTCGCCTTATGCCTCTTAATGGAACCATCAGCTTTTCGTTTCGTACGAAAAACCCACTTACACCCAATAATGTTCATGCCTGGCTGAGATGGCACAAGTTGCCAAGTCTGATTTTGTAATAGGGTATTAAATTCTTGATCCATAGCCTCTCACCATTCTGAGATTTTAATAGTCTGAGTGTAACAAGTGGGATCCGAAGGACAAACCTGAGTCGTCAAGATAGAAAGTGGAGCTTGAGACCGACTATGAGTGTGCATCTCATGGGTCCGAACTGTGGATTTGATCGTTTTCCCGCGAGGACGCCCACGTGGGCATTTGACGGGCTGGATCGCCTCGACAGGCAGCTCTCGGTCCAGCGAGGCAAATGGACCGGCGGCGGCAGTATGCGGTGGTGGAGAGGAGTCCGAATTACTGTCAGCGGGACTGGGTGGGGCGGCAGCAGGACCAAGTGGCGGTGAACTCGCAGTGGGATGAAAAACCGACTCTGCCCATGGGTAAGTCTGCACAGGTGGAGATGGCTACACAGTATTTTTAGTAGCAAAAGGATAAACTGTTTCATCAAACCTTACATGCTTGCACACATAAATCTTGTTAGTCTGTAAGTCCATGCATCTCTATCCCCGAAACGACTTAGGATAACCTAGGAAAACACAAGTAGAGGAACGAAACGAGAATTTATGACGATTATATGGCCTGAGATATGGATCACACAAACACCCAAAGACACGAAGAAAAGAATATGAGGGATTGGAATTATGCACTTTAAAGTGAGGACTGAGATTATTTAATACAATAGAAGGCATTTTGTTGATTAAATAAACTGTAGTTTCAAATGCAAAATCCCAGAATTTATATGGAACAGAGGCACAAGCCAGAAGGGCCAGACTTGTTTCAACTATGTGTCTGTGTTTCCGTTCGACACAACCATTTTGTTCATGAATGTAGGCACAGGACTGTCTATGAAATATACCTAGCTGAGTAAAGGAATGAATGCAATTTTTTGTATTCAGCTCCTATATCATATTGAACGGATTTAATTTTTGTGTTAAAAAATCGCTCAACCATAGTACGAAACTTATCAAAGATAGCATACAGATCAAATTTTAATTTCATGGGAAAATACCAAGTGTAGCGAGTATAATCATCCACAAAAATAACGAAATAACGATAGCCATCAGTTGACAAAATGGGAGCTAGTCCCCAAATATCTGTGTATATTAAATCAATGAAACTAGAACTGGAGGACTCAACACGTGCCAATGGGAATCGAGAGGATTTACCCATTTGACACGCATTACACAAACTAGAATTACATCGAATAGGATTATTTGACCCACTAACCGGACACGACTGGAGAATACGAGGTAAAACACGATGATGTGGATGTCCTAAGCGATCATGTCACACCGACGGAAAAGTACGAGCTGTGAGGAAAACTGAAGGGGGTGGAGTTGCAATTGGGAGCCTGTAGAGACCCCCATGACTATTGCCTTTAAGTAGAATTCCCTTGGTGTTGATATCTTTCACAAGAAAAAAGGATGGGTGAAACTCAAAAAACACTCTATTATCTATTGCAAATTTCTGAACAGATAATAAAGAAGTAGAGACACTAGGAACATGAAGAATATTAGACAATTGGTAGGAACGAGACAGGGTATTAAAAGAAGCATGACCTACACGACTAATAGAGAGTGTCTTAATATCACCCACACGCAATGTGTCATTACCCGTGTATTCCTCCGAAGTAGATAGGGCTGCAATATCCGGAGTCACATGATTGGTAGCCCCTGTATCAGGAATCCATGTTAGTGAATTATTAGGATGCGACCCGGTATTCTGATACACAAAAATTCCTTGTGGAGGAGGATCCCAAGTATGAGAATTTGACGAGGTTTTAGTTCCCAAACCATCCTGAAACACCAAATTAGCTGAGAACCCGTTGCCCCTGAATAACGCCGAAAACAATTGGCTCCCGTGTGACCGAAACGTTTACAAATTTTACACGGACCATCATAGCGCCAAAAACAATTGGCTCCCGTGTGACCAAAATGTTTGCAAATTTGACACGGATCATCATAGTGCCAAAAACAATTGGCTCCCATGTGACCAAAACGTTTACAAATTTGACATGGATCATCATAGCGCCAAAAACAATTGGCTCCCGTGTGACCGAAACCATTACAAATTTGACATTGTTCATTAAAGATACGACTGCCATGTTGCTGACTTTGATGAGGACTGTCATGATTCTAACTGCCACCATGTTGTTGCATGATTTCAGAAATTGTTGACGAAGAAACAAAACAAGAATTGCAAACAATTGTAATGGAGACGAACGAATTCGTGAAACAACGGGAGACGAAAAACCCTAGCTAACTTGTAACACCCCCGATTTTCATGCCATTTTAAAGCTTAAATACGCAAGATAAACTAACCATCAAAACATGAAACGTAAACACAGCGGAAGTCTAATATTGAAAATCGGGAAAACAGGGAGTGTTATGCCACGTCCACACCGATGTGAACGCACAGGCAAGGTCAAAGCCCAACATATAATGTATGTTTAAAACCAGCGGCACATAGGCCAAAACACTAATAAAGTTGTCCAGGAGATCTAGTCTAACCATGACTAACACTCTAGCCATCTACTCAGGACCTGTAAAAGCACATAAAGAAATGGGACGACGCCCGGTCAACGAATAATGCTGGTAACCCATCAATACGTGTTAAGTATCATATCAGTTCTATAAAAAATCACTTTCGAAATGAAATACTGTATATATCAGTTCAAAGCCATAGATAGAAGTCAACTGCAAAGACTCTATTTCACTCACAACAAGGACAAAGGGAAACAACATCCCAAAACAACATCAAGACATGACAACAACAGCACAAATACAACTCGAAGTGTATTCTACTATCACCGAGTAGAATACCACCCGACATGCTCAACAGAAAAGATAGACAAACACACATCGGCAACACATGCCATCGTGACATCACCCGTCACAAATTCAATAATCCATCCTTATGCCCGGTTCCAACCTTATGGCTATCCCAACCTTATAACTAGTTCCAACCATTACCTCCACGACACCTGTACATCCAAGTCCAACCTTATGCCTCCGGGAATCGTCATTCCCCACCTATAACCACCAACAATTTCCACCAACACATAGTACACGAGGGTACCGTTCAATACACAGCCGAAGCCACCCAAAACACGTGAGCCTGAAACACAGGTCACAGCTCCATGATCACATCATAGCCACCACAAGGACCACAGCCGTACCTTGGTGACTAATGTCCCACTCCATTAATCATGCAATCCAGGTACAGCCAATACACACATCATCATCATAGGATTCAATCAATGGATCACAACAAAGATATGAAACCATATTCAACAAGAAAGGATCACAATATGACAACAACGATGATTGACAAAAGTCATCATCCACAATAGGAAAGAACAAACCACACACACTAGCAATTCAAAACCGAACTAGCATGCTTATCAAACGGGTAAACCAAACATAGTTCCGAAGAACATACAAAACTCATCATGGTTCAACGAATCACGAGGTTGAAAACTTAGCACGATTCAAGACACCAAATCCTACATGGATCCTACCATCACGTTCTAGAAATACGGAACATCAAGAAGACACTCAAATAGCCCAACAAAAGAACATCGGGGAGTCAAAACATCAATTACAGAGTCAAAAGAATCACGGGGAACAAATCCCCAAACAACACCATTAGCGTACCCCGCGGGTGGGGCCACGGGTGGACCCCCACCCGTGGTTCCGCCCGCGGGAACCTCTCCCATAAACACACGTACCCCGCGAGTGGGGCGGCGGGTAGGCCACTGCCCGCCGTTCCGCCCGCGGGTACACAATTGTACCTAAATAATCCCTTCTGGGATTTTCAACGCCAAGTTCAAATTCAAGTCCAAAACACCCAAAATCTCACAAAATACAACAATATGACTTGAATCAAAAGATTAGCCAAGTAATGGCATACAAGAACCCTAATAACAAGCTCTAGATATACAATCTCACAAGACAATGCATCAAATCTCACATTTCATAGCAAAAATCACATGTAGAAGTCAAGAAATCATCATATAGGTAAGAAAATAGATTTTGTAAAGCATGGGTTACCTCTTGTAGCCTAAAACTTCACTTTTCACACCTTTACAAGCTTCTAACAAGGTTCTCCTTCAACTTCTACTTCACAAACACACCAAAAGGCAACAAAGATTTCATCTTTAGAAAAAGACACCTTAAAAGGTACTAAAAACACTAAAGGACTAAAGTTCTTACCCTCCTATATGCTCAAGAGTAAGAAAGGTGGAATCTTGGAGACCAACTTGAAAGATCTTGGAATGCCCAAACTTGGCATGAAGAAGAAGCTAGCTAAATTCTAGAGAGAAGGATGAGCTTTTCTTTTTAGAGTGTTAGGGATAAGAATGAAAGATGACTCTAGGTTAGCTTGGAATACAATCATGAGGTGAAAGGTCTTCTTTACCCTTACTAAGATGGAAAAGTGTAAGGAGGCAAGGGAACAATTCACATAGCTTAAAGTACAACTCATTGACTTGGGTTGACTAGTCAATTTCTAGTCCCCGACTATTGAATTTTCAGGATTTTAGGAATTAAACTATCAATTAAGCTAGGATTAATTACTTAATTAATCCTTAAATAGAATTTGGATTTACGGGGTGTCACATCCTCTCCCCATTAAAAGAAGCTTCGTCCCCGAAGCTTGGGTACGACGAATTCAAACAAAACGACAATATGGAACAACAATGTGACAAGAGAGTCAAGAACATACTTTTGATCAGAACCTTAAGGACTCAAAAGATACAAAATGATCAAGAAGCCATAACATTACAAGGTTGCAAAGAAATAGCCAACAGAGTTCTTGGAGCATAACAAACACTAAAGCCAAACACAACAACCAACTTTCTAACCAATACCAAAGATCTAAACAACTTGCTCCTAGAACAACCCACAAAGCTACCTACTCAACACAACTATCAAACAAGAACGAGCACACAAGGCAAACAACAAAGCAACTAGCAAACGGTAGCAACAACAAGGAAGGAAAAACGGGGTTGCCACGACTCCACGCTAGAAGGACTCGCTCTCCGACTCTTCGGTGTCTTCATCGGACTCCTCATCTTCTCCTCTTCGGCTTGAGCTGGCTTCTATCCGATCTAACCTCTAGTTAACTGCAACGAGCTGTGTCTTCATAAAGGCAAAGCTTTTTTCTATCATCTGGTTTTGCTGGCGTAGAAGGGTGACCACATGCTCCTCGTGCATCATGGCGTCGTGTTCCCTCTTGGTTCGGGCTTCTCTCCTTCTCCAGTTCTCTTCGCTCTCCGAGTCACTCTCTTCAACCTCGGCAGCTTCTCCTACTTCAGCATTCTCCTCTTGGTCTTCTTCTTCATCATCTCCCACATCACCTCCCAAACTCTGAACAGCGAGGTTCAACTTCCCAACGGGAATCTCAAGCTCATCAACCAACGCATCTCTCTCCTCGGGGTTTTCTTGGCAACTTCCTCAAGCGTGATGTACTCTCCGTCATCCAACTGAAACAGGTTGCAACTTCGCAGATTGGTGGCATCCAACACCATTTTGCCCACTGGCTTTCGCACAGAACCTTCAGCACTGACACCTTTCTTGGCGAAGATCCAACTCAAAACCATCACGTACGGTAGACTCTTCCGGTTGTGGTCTCGGCAAAAGACCATGTGTTGCAACATCAAGGCATGTAGATTAAACTTTACCATGTTCTTTAAACAGAAGGCAAAAGTGCACTCCAACTTCCCCATCAAACGGCTTTTGTTGTTATTGGGCAACGGACAATCCGATACAAGCATAACTAAAATCCTCTGTTCAGCAGTCAACCACTTCTTTTCTGGCTTCGTGGCCTGGGTAAAACCACTAGTCCGACCCAATAGGTAACTCAAATAATCTCGGTACCCCATGGTATCCATGCCAATCCAGGAATTACCACTGTACTGTGAAACTCCCGTAGTGGTCAGACTTAAGAGTTGAGCTAGTCTCTTCTCAGATAAAACAACCTTCACACCTCTCACCTTAGAGGTAATTTCTAGCTTCCCACCATCTTTAGTTACAACCATGTGACGGTAAAATTCCTTAACCAAGCTCGGGTATGTCTCAACCCTTATGGTGAGAAACCCATCCAACAACCCTTGATATCTCAACATATCTAACAAGGAAGTAGAAAAAGATTCCGGGTCAAAGGCTTTACCTTCCAAAATGAGATAGTGCATCCACCCATTACGCTTTCCTAGCCAAGCTTATCCTCCTAGGCATGGTTGCAAGATGACCCAAAGCTCAAAGGAAAAACCCAAAGCTTCTCCTCTTTCTTCTTCTCTCTCGCTGCTTCCTCCCTCTCGCTGCTCTCTCTCTCGCTGTTTCGGCTTCACGGCACGGCGGCGGCAGCGTCTTTGGCAGGTGGCGGCGTCGGCGGTTGTGCTCGGCTGCGATGGGAATAGGGCCGACGGGCGGTGTAGGCGACGAGTTGGTGTGGGGGGGGGGGGGGGGGGTTGTCTCGGCTGAAGCTCACCGGTAAAGAGAGAAGGGAAAAAATTGAGGGTTTGGGATTTTGGGGAAAATTAGGAAAGAGAAGATTTAATTTGGGGATTTTGGGTAAAGTGGGAAAATTATAGGTTAAGTGAAATTTTGATGAAATAGGGTTTAAGAAGCTTAATTGGTTCAAGTGGTTCAAGGGTTGGGTTGGTAATTCATACACTTGGGTTCAAAACTTGGTGGCTATAATTAAAGGTTCTTTGGTTTTTTTGTCTTGGCTACCCAAGAAGGTATTTCTATGGGTTTTCTATTATAAGTTCAAAGGGCACTTAAATAAATTTAGGTGACTCACAAGAAAGACTACCCAAGAAGGGGTTTCTATGGGTTTTCTATTATAAGTTCAAAGGGCACTTAAATAAATTTAGGTGACTCACAAGAAAGATGGGTTACAAGAGTACATATGCAAGGCTACAGAATTAACACAAGCACGACCCATTTTAGAGATAAACAATTAACTCCACGAAAGACTCTCACAAAAGAATCACACAACAAGGAAGCAAGGCAACAAGGAAGAAGATACACTCTCAAGATAAGGATAGGCTTAGGAAAAACGGTTACCTGCCATCTCGTCCTCCACCAACCCCTCCGATTCAGCCTGAGATCGCCCCATCACGAACACACGACCCGAAGGTCTAGCTCCAGCTGCTCCTCGGCTTGAACTCCCTCCTGATGCTCCACCGGATCCTGAACTGGGTGGCAACGCCTTTTGATTAGCTTGTAGGGGACACATGGCAACCTTGTGTCCGCTCTCTTCGCATCAGAAACATCAGAACGCATGACCATTGCAATCCTTCCCTGCATGCTCTTTTCCACACCTTCGGCACGCAAACGTCTTGGCTTGGCTTCCGGACTCTGTTCGAGTTGGTCCTTGAGGTGGGGAAGGCGCGTTCTTGGCTCGGAAATCCTGTCTTGGCTTCTTGTAGTTGGAGGACCCTTCACTCTCGTTCCTCTTCCTAGCAAGCTCAAAAGATCCGCGTTGCAACTGTTGCACCCAATACAAGTCCGCGGCACTCAAGTAAGCCTCCTTCAAAGACCTCGGCTTGCTCACGGTTAAAGCCTTGCGAGCCTCGTAGTTCAAACCAGCTACGAACTTCTCAACTGTTGCGAGCTCGGTGGAGACAAGCATCCTAGCGAAACAAGCGAGCTCCAAAAACCTCTAGTGGTACTCAACCACTGTCAATGAACCTTGTTGGAGGTGCAGAAACTCCTCATACATAGCAGCTCGAACATGTGCCGGGTAGAACTGCTCCTGCATCCGGTCCTTCAAGGCCGTCCAGTCGAAGTCGGGCTCCTCAAGGCATGCGGGTCCCTCGTGCACCCACCATAAATCCGCTTCGTGACTGAAGTAGAACCATGCTAACTCCACTCGACGCTCCTCGGGACACTCAACAACCGAGAAGATCTTGTCAAAGGTTCGCACCCACTCCTCGAGCACGACAGGGTCTTCCTCACCGGCAAACATCGGTGGTCTATGGCCCGATACAAGGCGTCCAACATCTCTATGCCCGGCAGGCTGTGGAGGTGGAACAGGGTGATTGTTGTGCAACAACGCTTCGTTGAGGGTCTGCGTGAGCTGTTGCAGATTCTGGGCTAGCTGTTCATTCGTTGGGATCTCCGGCGTGCGTGCACGTTGACGAGGTGGGGCCATGGCAAAGCTTCTAAAACAACAATACTGTTACAAACAAAACAACAAGCAAGCAAGCAAACAATAAACAAGACACAGCTCATAGCGCGTCCTAAGAGTCCTAAGTCTTAAACACTTAGATACTTAAGGTCGCTTAGGGTCTCAAAACCAAACTTAACTTCTTAAAAGTCTAGACTCTAGCATCCTAGGCTCAAACCTAGGCTGTGATACCAACTGTAACACCCCCGATTTTCATGCCATTTTAAAGCTTAAATACGCAAGATAAACTAACCATCAAAACATGAAACGTAAACACAGCGGAAGTCTAATATTGAAAATCGGGAAAACAGGGAGTGTTATGCCACGTCCACACCAATGTGAACGCACAGGCAAGGTCAAAAACCAACATATAATGTATGTTTAACAACAGCGGCACACATGCCAAAACACTAATAAAGCTGTCCAGGGGATCTAGTCTAACCATGACAAACGCTCTCGCCATCTACTCAGGACCTGTAAAGCACATAAAGAAATGGGACGACGCTCGGTCAGCGAATAATGCTGGTAACCGATCAATACGTGTTAAGTATCATACATAGATAGTATTATACAAAATCACTTTCGAAACGGAATACTGTATATATATCAATTCAAAGCTATAGATAGAAGTCAACTACAAAGACTCTATTTCACTCACAACAAGGACAAAGGGAAACAACATCCCAAAACAACATCAAGACATGACAACAACAGCACAAGTACAACTCGAGGTGTATTCCACTATCACCGAGTAGAATACCACCCGACATGCTCAACAGAAAATATAGACAAATACACATCGGCAACACATGCCATCGTGACATCACCCGTCACAAATTAAATAATACATCCTTATGCCCGGTTCAAACCTTATGGCTACCCCCAACCATATAACTAGTTCCAACCATTACCTCCAGGACACCTGTACATCCAATTCCAACCTTATGCCTCCGGGAACCGTTGTTCCCCACCTATAGCCACCAACAATTTCCACTAACACATAGTACACGAGGGTACCGTTCAATACACAGCCGAAGCCACCCAAAACGCGTGAGCCTGAAACACATGTCACAGCTCCATAATCACATCATGGCCACCACGAGGACCACTGCCGTACCTTGGTGACTAATGTCCCATTCCATTAATAATGCAATCTAGGTACAGCCAATACACACATCATCATCATAGGAATCAATCAATGGATCACAACAAAGATATGAAACCATACTCAACAAGAAAGGATCACAATCCGACAACAACGATGATCGACACAAGTCATCACCCACAATAGTTAAGAACAAACCACACACACTAGCAATTCAACACCGAACTAGCATGCTTATTAAACGGGTAAACCAAACATAGTTCCGAAGAACATACAAGACTCATCATGGTTTAACGAATCACGAGGTTGAACACTTAGCACGATTCAAGACACCAAATCCTACACGGATTCCTACCATCACGTTCTAGACAAACGAAACTTCAAGAAGACACTCAAATAGCCCAACAAAAGAACATCCGGGAGTCAAAGCATCAATTACCGAGTCAAAAGAATCACGGTGAATAAATCCCCAAACAACACCATAAGCGCACCCCGCGGGTGGGGCCACGGGTGGACCCCCACCCGTTGTTCTGCCCGCAGGAACCTCTCCAATAAACACACGTACCCCGCGGGTGGGGCGGCGAGTAGGCCACTGCCCGCCTTTCCACCCGCGGGTACACAACTGTACCAAAATAATCCCTTCGGGGATTTTCAACGCCAAGTCCAAATTCAAGTCCAAAACACCCAAAATCTCACAAAATACAACAATATGACTTGAATCAAAGGATTAGCCAAGTAATGGCATACAAGAACTGTAACACCCCGTGTTACGGCCTTCAATCCCGGATTAATTATTTAATTAATCCCGTTAATAATAATTAAATATGATTTAAATTGGTTAGGTTTCCCTTTAAATAATTAATAAGGTCCACCATGAATCGTGGACCCTTACCTAAACTAGAGTTTTAAGCCTATAAGGAATAAAGAAAGTAAACATTTTACTAGTCAGATTCTATTTAGGAATCCTAGACCTATTTATCTATTAAGAATAAAGGAAGTAGGCCTTTTACTATTCAGATTATGATTAGGATTCTCTTTAATTAATTAATATGGTCCACTATGGACCATGGACCCTTAGCCCTAAAAACAAGTCCTTAGTCCTATAAGGAATAGGATTAGTAAACCCATACCACTTAGACCCTAATTAGGACTCTTAAATATATAAATAAGGTTATAGGAGACACCTAGATCTTACACCACAATAATCTCTCACCACACAAGAAGTTCTAAGAATTCCCTTAGGGGAAATCAAGAAAGAAGAAAGCTTAAAGAAAGACCCTTCATAGCCAAGGAATTAATTAAGGCTAAGAGGTAAACCATGTCTCAACAAAACCTATTTTCCTTGATATAATTATCTTCTTTGGCCTCCTCTCTATACTTGTGTCTTGATGAATCGTTTATGATATTAATGATATGTTCTTGATGATTGTGAGATGATTTTATGTATGATCTTGATGATCTTGATGATGATAAGAGGTTCTTGATGATTATGTGATGTTCTTGATGAATCTTGATGTTTTGGTAATTGAAAGATAAACTATGATTTTATTGATTTGAATATGATTAGAGCCCTAGGTTAAAATTGGGAATTTCGTATTGTGTTATTCTTGATATAATTGGGTGGGATTTCGCATGTTCGGATGTTGATTATGTTTAGAAGTCATGATAGGATATGTGCTATATGATTCTTGCTTTTGATCCGTTAATTGTCTACGTGGTGTCATCAATTGCGTTTAAAAGTGTCTAAGCATGGTTTCGGGTTCCACAACGGATCCCGGGACGTTTATTTTGATAAAGAGGCAGTGAGGGGTAGGGGGACCTGCCACCTACCCGCTGCCCGAAAAGGGCGTCGCCGGCAGCGAGCAGCCGGCGGGCAGGCGACTGCCCGCCGGGCACCCGCTTCCCGGAGACTAGTCGCCGGCGGGTGGCCTTCCACCCACCGGCTACCCGCTGGAAATTGTCCACTTCAGGACTCCGGCTTCCCCGTTTGATGTTTCCCGACCCTCGTAGTTTCCCAACGGACTCCGTTTATCGTGCTTAAGTCTAGTTTGATGTTTCGGGTACCGTTCGTAGGATAAATGAGTCTTATATATCGCATGCTAGTTGAATTTGTATCCCGTTGGCCTAGGTGTGAAGTATGAACCGCTTAGGATTATTCCTAGTATGTGGATGACCACGCATAGGTTTCGTTATACGTTTTCTCCCCTTTTCCCAATGTGTTAATGTAGGTTGCATGTGCTTGCTATGTGTTATGTGTGCATGATACCCCAATTTGGTTGCAATCAAATTGGTTATTCCTGGGCTGCGGTTCAGAAGCTGGCTGCGGTCAGAATTACACTCTCGGGCTGCGGTCCACCGTTTGGTTGCGATCAAACGTTTTACATGAGCTGCGATTCATATTCCTGGCTGCGGTCAGATGATCACTTTTGGGCTGCGGTCCACCGTTTGGTTGCGATCAAACGTTTTACATGAGCTGCGGTTCATATCCCTGGCTGCGGTCAGATGACTACTCTTGGGCTGCGGTCCACTGTTCGGTTGCGATCAAACATTATGATGAGCTGCGGTTCATCGGTCGGTTGCGATCGACCCCTTCGTATTGCGATACGAGGCAGGGTGCTGCGGGGCCGTGTCAGAGCTATATGCACTGACCCTCATGTATGGGCATGCGATTGGTCCTGTGGCGCCACCAAAGTATGCTTGTGTGATGAGATACGAATCGAATGATGACGTGAATAAGATGAAGTGAATTTGTGACCATAGGATATATGCTAGTATCTTTATATGCTTGGTTATAACTGTTGAATGTGCTTATCCCTATTTGTCGAGTCTATTCCGGTTTTTAAACTAGAGTTTCCTAGGATATATCTTCCTGCTTCAAAATGGTTTTTCCTATATATATATATATATATATATATATATATATATATATATATATATATATATATATATATATATATATATATATATATATATACTGATACTGTATTTCAACGCGTTGGAGTGGGTTACCAGCATTATTCGTTGAACAGATATATTTGGCTTTCAGGCACAAACAATTAGCTCCGGAGCGCGCTAGAGGACCCAAGGGTTAGATAGATAGTTTCATATTCGGCCTGCGTGCCATAATGATGTAATGATGTTGTTTAAGGATAATTAGATAGTTTAGCCTGTGCATCTGAGTTATCTAGCTCAGATGTGGCATAACACCCCGTATTCTTATGTTTAGTACTGCTCTGTTTGGGATTTATTGTGAATTTACCTTTATTATATAAGTTTTAAAAGTCTTGTAAATCTGGGGTGTTACAGTTGGTATCAGAGCCTAAGTTTGACCATAGGATAAGACTCTTAAGACCAGACTTTAGGATAATAGGCTTAAACTCTAGGTATTTAGGAACATAGGACTCAGGAATCTTAGGACGCGCGGTGTGATTGTGAAACCTACACATAACCTCCCCTCACTTTATCCCTCACTAATTTAAAAGAACTCCCCCCTACGCTTACCACACCAAGGTAAGGGTGCAGCACACTGACTCATCATTACAATAAATATTTGCCCTGAAAACCAGCAGCATGACGCCAACAAGAAGTCAGTCAAGGACCCCACACTCCTCACAAAATGGATCCGAACCTTCAACAAAATCCTCGGGTTAGTGGAATGCCTAGAGGAACGCCGCGTAGAGATAGCCTCGTTCCACTTCAGACACGAGGCCGATCTTTGGTAAATCCACGAAGAACCCATTTATGGGCAACAACCGGGGGTTCAACTGGGAATGCCTAGGAGCACGGCTACGAGGAAATTCTCCACCTAAAACAAGGGATGACCACCGTCAGGTAATACCACAAACAATTCCTCCAACCGGCTCGTTTTGCACCAGAATTAGATCCTATAGAGACGATCAAGATAAAGAAGTCTGTGACAGACCACCAACTACGAAACCCAGAATGCCCTAATTGAAAGCAAACCCCGAACCCCTAACGAAGCCTACACCAGTGCTGTCGACCTCTATTGAATCCAACTTCTACAAATGGGAAATTCAGGAACAAACCGAAAGAAAAAGTAACAGAAGTGGGAGACCACCTGTAAAGAGGACTAGGAATGCCAATTAAATGCAAGGAAGTAAAGTAGTGCATAAACAACATCTTTTCTTAATCGTTAGCATGAATTGTCGAAAAGGGCTCGATATGACAAGAAGAGGCAACAGACGTGTGGAAAGTATCATACAACTAAAGCTTCCCTGCAATAAAGGTCTTACCTTGGAACAAGGACCTTGATGGTTTTAAGGAACCGTAAGAAGTGCATGTGACAAACAAAATCGCCAAAACACCATGCGACGTCAAGGGCAGTCAATCAAATGCATTCCAAGGAAGAGAAATACATCACCAAGCACTTGGTCACCAAAGGATTGAACAAAGAGCGAGCGACAAGCCGAACTCCAAGAAAAACCAAGAAGGCTTATCATTAATCAAGCAAGGAAAAGACAAAGTTGGCTTATAACCAACTACCCGGTGAAGATGACGAGGTTGCTAAATTGGAAACCGGACCCGACCTACTGAGCGGAAAGAACATACGAGAGTCTTGAATCATCTAGAAAACTCGTGCTTAAAGGATCAATAACACTGTACGATGGGTCATCCTATGTATTCAAATCCCTTTTATTGTGCACATAGGCATGGGGCTTGTCGGGACTTGAATCTGTGCATTTTTGGGATTTTTCCCGAAGGAATTCACTCTTCCTAGTCACCTTCCCGTGGGTCCCCAACGGGACCTTGATGGGACCCTAACGGGTCCTTGACGGGACCTTGGCGGGACCTTGACGGGGCCCTGATAGGAGCTTGGCAGGCGGACGACCGCCCACCTCGCGCCCACTGGTACAATGTGCTGATTTCTTAACTCCTCGTTTTATTGATTCATGGCGCACTTGTGTGCCTCGATTGATGAACGCGAGTCTTGGGTAAGGAACCATGGGTTGCCCAAACATGGTGTCCTCGGTAAAAGACCTTGACACGCAAGACACCGTCGGAAAAGCACAACCAATTGCATTACACGTAGAGTTGAAGTTGGACTCTACAATGCAACCGACTAGGGATGATTGGCGTGAAGGATTGTGCAAACCAAGGAGGCGAGTTGGGAACTCGTGCTAAGGACTCACAAAGGCCTTAAAAGTCAAAATGCTAAGGATGGACAGGGACCCCTTCAAACCGTGGGTATCGTTCAAGCAAATCAGAGGGCTCCTTACAAGTTGTATGAAATCAAGAACGACGTAGTCCGTGGTGCTAGGCAAAAAGTAAAAGAGCACATTTGTGCCAAGGCCTCAAGGGTTATTAAGGACCCACAAGGAAATGAGATGACTCGTAAAGTCACCAAGTCATTCCACAACGAGATTAGGTAACCAACTGCACTTCAAGAAGAAAAAGAGCATGCAAGGGCACCTTTATCATTAAAAGTAACACAAAAGGGCACAACAAGCCGAACCTCGGGGAAGACATGAAGTCTTACTAAGAATTTCATTCACTAAAAAGGAGATGAAATTCAATAAGAAGAGAAAGTCAACCCAAAGTTTATCGACTCCCAAGAGACTTTGGGAAGAATTTGGGAAGTACGCCCTAAAAGATTGGCTTGGTTGACCAAACTTGGTCAAGACCTTGGACGCATTAAAGGAGTAAGTATTAAATCATCATGGGCGATTCCCTCAAGATAGAAAAGAAGGATGAAACTTAAGCTTGGGAAGCAAGGTCCGACAAGGATCTTAAAGTAAAGCAAGTGCCAACACCAAAGGAGAAGGATCATCAGTTCATCAATACGTCGTGATCAAAGCATCAAACCAGAATAGTCACTTGAATCGAGAACCCTTAACCCATCCTAGCCGAATCCCTTTCCCTCCCTTAGATAACCGAGCCCCTCCTTATTACAAAACCCTTCCTACCCTTCAAACCCCATTCTTGATTCCCTATTTTAACGATTCCATACAAGGTAGCAACCTCACCTCCTAAAGTTGCAAACCTTGAAAACTTTGATCCTAATTCCTAAATTCACTTTGTCCTCAAGTTTGAAACCCACTCTCTTAATCCATTTAACCCAATCGTTCCCAAAAACCCAGTACACATAGATATACAAATATATATTCTCCCCATAGAATACATTCTCTCAATATGACCACCGTACTACTTTTGACTCGTTATCCCTGTAATGACTTCTAAGCTTCGAAGACGAAGATTCTCGTAAGGGGGGGAGAGTGTAACACCCCGTGTTACGGCCTTCAATCCCGGATTGATTATTTAATTAATCCCGTTAATAATAATTAAATATGATTTAAATTGGTTAGGTTTCCCCTTTAAATAATTAATAAGGTCCACCATGAATCGTGGACCCTTGCCTAAACTAGAGTTTTAAGCCTATTAGGAATAAAGGAAGTAAACCTTTTACTAGTCAGATTCTATTTAGGAATCCTAGACCTATTTATCTATTAAGAATAATGGAAGTAGGCCTTTTACTATTCAGATTATGATTAGGATTCTCTTTAATTAATTAATATGGTTCACTATGGACCATGGACCCTTATCCCTAAAAACAAGTCCTTAGTCCTATAAGGAATAGGATTAGTAAACCCATAACCCTTAGACCCTAATTAGAACTCTTAAATATATAAATAAGGTTATAGGAGGCACCCAGATCTTACAACACAATAATCTCTCACCACACAAGAAGTTCTAAGAATTCCCTTAGGAGAAATCAAGAAAGAAGAAAGCTTAAAGAAAGACCCTTCATAGCCAAGGAATTAATTAAGGCTAAGAGGTAACCCATGTCTCAACAAAACCTATTTTCCTTGCTATAATTATCTTCTTTGGCCTCCTCTCTATACTTGTGTATTGATGAATCGTTTATGATATTAATGATATGTTCTTGATGATTGTGAGATGATTTTATGTGTGATCTTGATGATCTTGATGATGATAAGAGGTTCTTGATGATTATGTGATGTTCTTGATGAATCTTGATGTTTTGGTAATTGAAAGATGAACTATGATTTTATTGATTTGAATATGATTAGAGCCCTAGGTTAAAATTGGGAATTTCGTATTGTGTTATTCTTGATATAATTGGGTGGGATTTCGCATGTTCGGGTGTTGATTATGTTTAGAAGTCATGATAGGATATGTGCTATATGATTCTTGCTTTTGATCCGATAATTGTCTACGTGGTGTCATCAATTGCGTTTAAAAGTGTCTAAGCATGGTTTCGGGTTCCACAACGGATCCCGGGACGTTTATTTTGATAAAGAGTCAGTGGGGGTAGGGGGACCCGCCACCTACCCGCTGCCCGAAAAGGGCGTCGCCGGCAGCGGGCAGCCGGCGGGCAGGCGCCTGCCCGCAGGGCACCCGCTGCCCGGAGACTAGTCACCGGCGGGTGGCCTTCCACCCACTGGCTACCCGCTGGAAATTGTCCACTTCGGGACTCCGGCTTCCCTGTTTGATGTTTCCCCGACCCTCGTGGTGTCCCAACGGACTACGTTTATCGTGCCTAAGTCTAGTTTGATGTTTCGGGTACCGTTTGTAGGATAAATGAGTCTTATATATCGCATGCAAGTTGAATTGGTATCCCGTTGGCCTAGGTGAAGAAGTATGAACCCCTTAGGATTATTCCTAGTATGTGGATGACCACGCATAGGTTTCGTTATACGTTTTCTCCCCTTTTCCCAATGTGTTAATGTGGGTTGCATGTGCTTGCTATGTGTTATGTGTGCATGATACCCCAATTTGGTTGCGATCAAATTGGTTATTCCTGGGCTGCGGTTCAGAAGCTGGCTGCGGTCAGAATTACACTCTCGGGCTGCGGTCCACCGTTTGGTTGCGATCAAACGTTTTACATGAGCTGCGATTCATATTCCTGGCTGCGGTCAGATGATCACTTTTGGGCTGTGGTCCACCGTTTGGTTGCGAGCAAACGTTTTACATGAGCTACGGTTCATATCCCTGGCTGCGGTCAGATGACTACTCTTGGGCTACGGTCCACTGTTTGGTTGCGATCAAACATTATGATGAGCTGCAGTTCATCGGTCGGTTGCGATCGACCCCTTCGTATTGCGATACGAGGCAGGGTGCTGCGGGTCGTGTCAGAGCAATATGCGCTGACCCTCATGTATGGGCATGCGATTGGTCCTGTGGCGCCACCAAAGTATGCTTGTGTGATGAGATACGAATCAAATGATGACGTGAATAAGATGAAGTGAATTTGTGACCATAGGATATATGCTAGTATCTTTATATGCTTGGTTATAACTGTTGAATGTGCTTATCCCTATTTGTCGAGTCTATTCCGGTTTTTAAACTAGAGTTTCCTAGGATATATCTTCCTGCTTCAAAATGGTTTTTCCTATATCTATATATATATATATATATATATATATATATATATATATATATATATATATATATATATATATATATATATATATATATATATATATATATATATATATATATATATATATATATATATATATATACTTATACTGTATTTCAACGCATTGGAGTGTGTTACCAACATTATTCGCTGAACAGATATATTTGGCTTTCAGGCACAGACGATTAGCTCCGGAGCGCGCTAGAGGACCCAAGGCTTAGATAGATAGTTTCATATTCGGCCTGCGTGCCATAATGATGTAATGATGTTGTTTAAGGACAATTAGATAGTTTAGCCTGTGCATATGAGTTCTCTAGCTCAGATGTGGCATAACACCCCGTATTCTTATGTTTAGTACTGCTCTGTTTGGGATTTAATGAGAATTTACCTTTATTATATAAGTTTTAAAAGTCTTGAAAATCTGGGGTGTTACAAGAACCCTAATAACATGCTCTAGATATGCATTCTCACAAGACAATGCATCAAATTTCACATTTCATATCAAAAATCACATGTAGAAGTCATGAAATCATCATATAGGTAAGAAAATAGATTTTGTAAAACATGGGTTACCTCTTGTAGCCTACAACTTCACTTTTCACACCTTTACAAGCTTCTAACAAGGTTCTCCTTCAACTTCTACTTCACAAACACACCAAAACGCAACAAAGATTTCATCTTTAGAAAAAGACACCTTAAAAGGTACTAAAAACACTAAAGGACCAATGATCTTACCCTCCTATATGCTCAAGAGTAAGAAAGGTTGAATCTTAGAGACCAACTTGAAAGATCTTGGAATGCCCAAACTTGGCTTGAAGAAGAAGCTAGCTAAATTCTAGAGAAGGATGAGTTTTTTCTTTTTAGAGTGTTAGGGAAAAGAATGAAAGATAACTCTAGGTTAGCTTGGAATACAATCATGAGGTGAAAGGTCTTCTTTACCCTTACTAAGATGAAAAAGTGTAAGGAGACAAGGGAACATTTCACAAAGCTTAAAGTACAACTCATTGACTTGGGTTGACTAGTCAATTTCTAGTCCCCGACTATTGAATTTTTAGGATTTTAGGAATTAAACTATCAATTAAGCTAGGATTAATTACTTAATTAATCCTTAAATAGAATTCGGATTTACGGGGTGTCACATAACTGATATCAGATGAGAACTGAATGGATCGTATTGAATAAACTTAGATTGCAATTGTACAGACAGGGGGAATATATACAAGAGGAATCATAGGGAGACTGGGAATCATAGGGAGACTAGAATAGGGCGTCATACTATGACTCAAATACAAGAATCCTAATACTAGTCCTAATACATACTAAACCATACACAAGCCAAAATGTAGTCCAACAGATTCCATACATAAGCCATCCACTTTTCAATCTAAAGCAATTTGGTCTTTTGCAGTGTTACTAAACTTAGATTTTGTTGTTGATCTTGTGGAGTACTTTCTCTTCATGATGATTCTCTTCTTTGGTAGCCCTAGTGCCTTCTGTTTTCCTTTGGCCTTCATCAGCATGACCTTTTTTTGGTGTTCCACTCTGCTTGTGCCATCTGCTACACCTTGATCTGCTACAACTTGCACTATGATGTTGTTAATACCAAATAAACTGTGATGAGATTCAACTGGGATTTCAAACAAAGAAGTGTTCCCAGATTCCACTTGTGATTCAGATTCAAACTCAGATTGAGTATGGATCACAATTTGTTCTTGCCCTTCAGGTTCTTGGACTTCTCTATTTCCTTCAATTTCAAGTTCATGGCCTTCTCTATTTCCTTCAATTTTAGGTTCTTGGCCTTCTCTATTTTCATCAATTTCAGGTTGTTGTCCTTCTATATTTCCTTCTATCTCAGGTTCCATATTTCTCCTCTACATTAATATAAAAGATGAAAACATTAGTAAAAGTACTCAAAGTAAACATTATTTATCCATTACAATGTATTAGAGTTACTCGGGGACATCTTCTGTTGTTGTGTCCACCTTTCTTGCATATTGTACAATGAAGCTTCACACTTGATCTAGATACATGCACTCCATCTTTTTTGGTCTTCCAACTTTTGCAGTGTATAAAGGTGGCAATAGGGGTTGTCTATCACTGCCTGGCCACTCTTCAGGCCCAACTAATGGGTGAATACTTATAGCATAAGTCCTCATATACCTCTCAACTGAATAGCAAGGATTCACATAATCAAGTAACTGGATTTTCCCTCTTTTAAGCCAAATAGCACATATGACATAACACACATGATCAATCTAAATTAAATATAAAAACAGTGTTTATCAATGCCAGTCAACTGCCATTTCCTACATGAACATGTCATAGACCTAAGATTAATTGCATGATGATCATAAGCTCCCTTCACTTCAAATAAACACTCTTCACTTTGATACCCCAGTACCCTCCAGCTTGTTTCTCAAACACTAACAATTTTGAAACAATTGTTGGACATATTTTGCATGTCCAATTTGCAGCTTGATGCCTACATTCAAACAACCTCACCATAATTTGTTTTCTCAATATCTCAAGGTAGTTCAACAAGGATTTTTCCTAGCATCCAAAATCATAGCATTAAAACTCTCACAAATGTTATTCACAAGCATATCACTCTTAGAACAATCTGAGAAATGAGACCTTGACCATTGAGCAGGATGTTTGTCAGCCAACCATGACTCTTTATTTTCCCCTTTCACAATGGCATATGCTATGAGAAAGAGATTATCATTGGCATCAATGGACACTGCAGTGTGCAACATACCCCCAAATTTACCTCTTAGGTGGCAGCCATCCACACCTATGATAGGTCTACAATATTTATATCCCTCCCTACATGCCTCCCAACATATGTATACCCTTAACAGTCTCCTTGAACCACTCTCATACATTAGATCAGATAACTTAATCACACAAGTTGATTTTGGATTGGTCTTCTCTATTCCTTGCAATAACTCCATATTCTATTGAAGTTCAAAGTTTGTTCTCCTTGAGTCGCAGCCCTAGCTAATGAAATAGCTTTGTATGCCTGGCTTTTACTGATATGAAAATGATCAGTAGTGCAAGCAGTCTCCCTAAACTCTTCCATCTTCCAATCACTATTATTTGCAATTATTTACAATTTGTTTCTTCCATCTCTTGGCTACCAATGCAACAGTGACCATTTTATTCTAAACCCACAAACAGTTGCAGTGGTCATCATTAAATGAAGATATTCTCCAAGAAAAATCATCATTATCCTTCTTTAAAGTAACTCTCCATTTGCAGCCATATCCAGTACACTCAGCTACACATCTTACTTTATCATTTTTGATAAACTTCAATTGCTTTCCATTTGTCATCCCATAAGTGTGCATAGCATCTTTGAACCCATTGATGGATACCCAATATGAGAATCCGTTTGAATCGCCTAGTCGCGGTTGGACCACTTAAACCCGGTCAAACACCTAAACATCTCCATAACCCCCCCCCCCCCCTCCCCCCAAATAATTACCCTACTAATTGCCCACAATAAATCCCCTCACAACCCACTATCACTCATTAATTACCCCATTATAACTTGCTATTCATAACACACTAGCCACCCAACGGACACCCCATTATCCCCCATTATTTTCCTATTAAATCCTATTAATTATCCCATTTGACTCACCCAACGGACACTTTTTATCTTACCACTATAAAAGAAGGGAGGATCACAAGGAAAGGGGACACATTATTCTACTTCACATAAGAGGAATCTTCCTCTATCACTCTTCCTCTACTACTCTTCCACTTTATCACTCTTATGAAGTGTCCATTCCATCACTCTTCCTCACACAAGAATGCCCCATCTTCACTCTCTCATTCCCTCAACAAGAAGATCGACAAGAAGATGCTCTTTTTATGTACAAATATAGCTTCATTCCTACACAAACATGTACAAACAATCACACAACAAAATAGTGAATTTAGGCTTGGCACCATCCAAAAGGCCCGTGGTTTTCCTTTCGGTTTCCACGTAAAAATCATCGTGTCATATTCTTTTCCTATCTATTTCTTATATTCTATTTTCTGGCAAACAAATCATTCAGCTTTCTATATATTCTTCCGGTGAATCTGCCAATCATCTGGTTGTAATGGACCTCCGTGGGCTTCAAAGTCCTAAAACCAACACCCAGCTTTATCCTTAAAAGTCCTACCTAGCCACAGAGTAGGAGGGGCTACAACTACTTCAGGAGGCTTAACAGAATCCCATACATTTCTCTCAACCTCACCATGACTCCCTGCAATAGGTGTTTCATCTAACAATTTTAATTCAACATTCACATCTGGATAACCATCAACTCCATGTTCTCCTCTATGTCAGCATCTTCTTCATAATCACTACATTCTTCCTCAACAGAAACAAACTCATCTTCAGATTCTCTTATATAACCTTCCTCAATGATCTCATCCTCAACAATTAAGGAACTTGGTGCAACCCAAACTTCAACTTTGTTAGGCCTAATCACACTGTTAACTATACTGAAAGTCTCAGTATCTGACCCCAACTCCACTAAACAGTCTTGGACAACTGAAAAGAACCTAAAGTTGCATTCTTTATACCCCAGTTCACCAACCTTCTCTTTTAGGGTGATAAAACCCCATTCATCATAATCTATTCCACTAAAACCCTTAATTTGACCTCCCAAGTATTTTTGTGCAATACATTGTTCTATCCTACCTCTATGCCTTGTATAAAGACTAAATTTGTAGGATTCTAGTCCACTTAAAGTAAAGAATGAGGACATATTTTAATCAATGAGGACAAAAGCATCATACACAGTGCACAACACATGCTAAACAGACAACACAGTGGACCCCAATGTCATTAAGCAACAAAGCATCAAAACTACAAACAACTACATTAAAAAAGACAACACAACACACCTGGAATTCTGACAAAGTTAAACACCAATTGCACAGTGGACCCCAATGTCTTTAAGCATCCAACATTGTGCAGAAACGCATTCTACCTAATAAAAAATCCCTAGTCACTATAATTGAAGCCATGTTGGTCCCCATTAACTACATTCGAACCACCACAACCCCACATACATACGAACAAAACCTCAAGTCCCCACATAGAATATTATTTCTTCCTCATTGAACAAATATCATACAAAATTTTCAATAATGGGAGATTCTAAGATATATATTCCTCTCCCAAGCACCCCAGCCTTGCATGCAAGCATATCTGCTGGTTTATTATGTTCATGAGCTACGCATTCCAGCTTATAGTTCTTAAGGTTCCTTGCTTCTCTTTTGCAGGCCATCAGTAGATTGTCGACCAGATTCTCATACTTTATGTCATTGCAGAATCCTTCAACTATGTCGCTGGAGTCTATTTCAAATATCACCTGATTGTAGCCAAGTGAGAGCACAAGTTGAATTCCTTTTAGAAGTGCCCATGCCTCTGCTCCTCTTGCTGAGCATGATCCAATTTTATACATAAAACCACTTAGCCATGTGCCATTTTCATCTCTGATGAGGCCACCACAACTAGCGCCATCATTCCCTTGCTTAAGGCTTCCATCTACATTCACCTTAACCCAACCCCTTGGGGGTTTAGACCACTTTATTTACCTCCAGGTCCTGGAGTCCTGCTGCATCCCCATCCCTTTAGCTTTTGCGAACGCCTCATTGATTTCTCTTAATTTCTCTTACTTGTTCCTTGATCCACTAGACTCTACTGCTTAAATCAGTTTTATAGTCTAAGAACACATAGGCCCTGTTTGGTAAAATGTTAGTCCATTGGCCAATTTTAGCTTATTTGACCACTATTAGTGGTTTGACTTGGTTAAAAAATTAATATAAGTGTTTGGTTAATTCACTTTTTGTAACTTTTTCAATTAGCTTTTTGAGAAAAGAAATTATACCAAATAACTATCAGCTAATTTACCAAACACATTTCTACAATCAGCTAATGTTATCAACTAGTTATACCCTCTAATTAACCCAATTAACTAACAGCTATTTATCAAACAGGACCTTTAGTCATTTCCCATTTCCATAACCACCAGGATGTGCGAAAATGATGCTCTGCTTATGTTTGCGGTTGCTGCTATCAAAACCATTAATTCCTGCATCGAACCATCTTCTGAAATCTTGCATGGGCACTAGGTAGTAGATTATCCCAAACACTTTTCGCAACAGGGCATTTACGGAGGATGTGGTCCATATCCTCCGGTCACATTCTTGAGGTGCAGAATAATTTAAGGGCCACATGTGCAGTATTTGAATTGTCTATTGCTTGCTTGATTTTTAGTAGATTTAAGAGGCAGCCTCTTGAGGTAAGAATTGAGTGATCATATCTTTAGTGGGTATTTTCTTGAGCTTGGTTAAATGGGCTTGTCCATGTTCATCTCACCACATATACAAGGTAAGTTACGGCTAGGTATACTACAACCTTGGGTTGCTCTACATAGGGAGTTATGGCTAAGATCGATATTAAGGCCAGGGGCCTCTTTTGTATTGATTTGTCAAGGCCACTCTAGGATCTCTGTATACTTTTGATTACATCAATGAAATTTAAGGTAGCACAAATGAGAAATGGAACTTTTATTCATTAATAATATACTACTGCAAATTAAAGCATCTGCAGATACAAAATTAAAGGGGCATCATATGATATCATATCCTGTGCAGTAGTAAGGGAGCTCCATATTGAGGTTGTAGAGTTATGATGGTATGCGGAGCATGTGCATAAGATGGCGACAGCTCAAACCAGAAGTTTTGCAGAATCATGGCAAGAGCCAATTTAGCCTCCATCACCGCAAAGCTCTGGCCTAGACAGTATCTTGGCCCCCAACCAAATGTGTAAAAAGCCATTATTTCTTGCTTTGCTGCTGCATTCGAAACGCCTCTCCCAAATCTCTCGGGATTGAATTCTTCTGCGTCATCTCCCCAGTACTCGGTATCGTGGTGTAAAACTATTATAGGTAGATGCAATTCCACCCCCGGAGGTACACAAATGTTCCCTATGTTTGTTGTTTTGAGTGTGTAACGAAAGAGAGTAGTCACAGGTGGATATAGCCTCAGAACTTCATTCAGGATCATCGAAACCTGCATGCAAACCAGACATATATGTTACCTAAGGACCAACTATTCCAAGTGGGACCAGATCGAGGCTCGACTAGATTAGTCTTATTCCAGTCTTGTAATCAAAATGCATGCATGATATGCTTACAACTTTAAGGTGGTTTAGTGATTGAAGGGAAGGTGTTTTGTTCCCACATATCTTCAGAACTTCTTCCCTGGCCTTGTCTTGCCAGTTTGGATGCATAGACAAGACGATAAGCGTCCATGTAAGCCAGTTTGCAGTGGTCTCTTGACCAGCAAAATAGAAGAGCTTACACTCTTCAATCACATCTTCAATGGACAATTCTGTGCCTCCCTCATCTTTACACTGCAACAACAGGCTCAGCAGATCCTCACCGCCCATTTTCCCGTCGTGGATTGCCATTTGCTTCTCCTGAATCATGTCCCTCAATAGTGATTTGATCTCATTGTCAATCTCATATCTCCTCTTGTTCTTCTTTGTAGGCAAATAACTGTACATACGTACCAAATCATTGAGATAAATTAAACCTGATCAATCGTTCGAAGAGTAGAGTTGAGGTAAACATACACTCCAATTAAGTTACTTCAAATCAATTCACCTGAATCCGGGGAGGTATAAAGATTGGGCGGCTTCAATGACCAGCACAACTTGCTCTTTTTGAAGCTCAAATATCCGTTTTCCCTGTTCATAACTGCTCCCAAACGCCGCCCTGGCAATAACATCTGAGGAAAAGATTTGCATTTGGGGCATGACATCAAGTTCGTACCATTCTTGGGAACCAATTAATTCCTTCCACTTGTTCACCAGGCTGGAGCAGCTGCTCAAAAATGCCGGAACCATCCCCTGCATTATTATTATATTAAAACGTAACGACCGAGCTGAGGAGGATTAGTATTTTCCGGCATGGCCTGTTTAGTAAAATAGTTGATTTATAAGCTAAGTTTGATTTATTTAACCATTATTAGCTGTTTAACTTGATTAAAAAATTAATATAAGTGTTTGATTAATTATATTTTTATAACTTCAAAGTGCTAAAATTTAAAAAGATGTTCCGAGCAACTTTTTCAATTAATTTTTTGAGAAACGAAATTATATCAAACAGCTATCATCTAACAGCTAATTTATCAAGCGTCTTTCTACAATCAGCTAATGTTATCCACTAATTATACTCTTTCGCCCTGTTTGGTAAATGGTTGTTAGTTGTTAGCTGATTGTGTTAATTAGAGGGTATAACTAGTTGATAACATTAGCTGTTGTAGAAAAGTGTTTGGTAAATTAGGTGTTAGCTGATAGCTGTTTGATATAATTGCTTTTTTGAAAAAGCTAATTGAAAAAGTTACTTAGAGTAGCTTTTCGAATTTTAGAATTTTGGAGTTGCAAAAAGCTAATTAACCAAACACTTATATTGATATTTTAACTAAATCAAATAATTAATAGTGGTTCAAAAAGGCCTATAAGCCAATATTTTACCAAACAGGATCTTTAATTAACTCAATCAGCTAACAGACATTTACCAGGGATATAGTATTCGTGGTTGAAGATCATATCAGAGGCGAGAGGTTTACGTACGTGTAACTTGTCGTGGTGGAATGCAGGGGTGATGAGCTTTCTTCTGTTAGACCAAACTTGTCCTTCCAAGTTGGAGACTCCCATTGTTAGAAGATCTATGAGAGGGTTCTGCGGCGGCTTTCGGAAATTCCCATGCTTGTCTTCCAGTACCTGCCTTATCAATTTTGCATCCGCCACCGTCACCCTTGCCCTTCTTTGGTTCCAACTCAAAGATATTCTCCCTGCAAACGTTCATTCATATTCTACGTGCTTCTTTGGTCCATGTTTGAGATGATGAATAAGTTTTGAAATTCATTCTCCATATTAATTTGTCATTTCGTCACGCTAATAATTTGGTAACTACAAGTTTGACTCTCTTGGTCTTCTTGCCAATGTTATGCCATGGACCCGGGTCCACCTTGCAAAGTGGACTTGGGTTCAAAACGACAAACAAAATGATGCCGTTTAAATTAAAAAAAAAAAAAAAGAAATTGCTTCATTGTGTTAACTTGCCGTTTGTCTTAAGAATTCATTTCTCTGTATTTACAATTTTTGAACTCTATATACACAATTTTAGAACTCTATATTCATAATTTTTGAACTGAATATCCACAATTTTAAATCTCGATATACAAAATTAAAGAACTCAATATTCACAATTGCAGAACTCCATATTCACAATTATAGAACTCTATATTCACAATTTTTGAACTCTATAATCACAATTTCATAACTCAATATTCACAATTACAAAACTCAATATTCACAATTACAAAACTCTATATTCGCAATTTTTGAACTCTATATTCACAATTATATCAACCGTATAACACAATTTTTGAATCTATATTCACAATTTTTTAACTCTATCTTCACAAAAATAAATAAATAAATTATTGACTGAGGAAACAGTGCGATGCACTAATGGCACCGTTAATCCAGATAGGCAAAGTTGCGTCATTTTGGACCCGGGTCCACCTTGCAAGGTGGATCCGAGTCCATGGCATAATTTGTCTCTTCTTGGTTTGAACCACTTTGTTATGGACAATCTAAGTTGGTTACCTCTTTGTGATCCTTTAGACTAAGGTCATAAAGCGAATTTACCAAATTTACACTCTCAAGTAGTAACGACAAATTCTTTATTCACTTCAAAAATATAACAAAAATAATACTTAAGGAAAATAACACCTTTGACTCCTGAATTGTTTGCCTTTTGGAAATTGGTCCGTGTAAGTTAATTTAAACAAATTTAGCTATCAATTGTTCATATCCATAATGTTGCGCTTTGAGTCCCTATGTTATATAATTGTCAAACTCCATTAACATATGAAATTATTTTTATTATTTAAAATTAATATTCACTATTAAAAATAATGTTGTCATGGAGAAAGTGAAACTTTTATCATATATATTGATTCTAAATGATAAAAAACAACTTCATAAAAACATTCTTTTTAAATTAAATTTGATAATAATTATATAATAATAAGAACTAAAAGTACAGCTTAATGGACAATTAAGGAGCAAAATTTATTCAAATCATTTAATAGAGACTAAATTATAAAAATGAAATAATTTAGAGGTCAAAAAGTGTTGTTTTTCTTAATACATGTACTAAATGTATAAGTAATCTAAAAATAGAAATAATTCTTTAAAAAGTATAGTACCATGGGTTTGGACCATGTTGAAGATGAAGGGATTGACTCGTTGAGCAATTTTGTGGTGCAAGGCCATGGGCTTGGACCATGATTGAGCCATCAACTTGTTCATATCAACTATGTCTCCATACAAAAACTTGTAAGATGTGCCTCTCAGCCCTTGCTGCTTCAGCTTCATCTCCAGCCTCTTGGGTCTCCACCACACAAAGTGGAAAATTGCGAGGCCACAAAGGGAGACCAAAACAACACCACACAAACCCACGGCTTTACAGATCGAGACTTCCATTTTGTTGACGGAAAACTGCGCCGACTGCCGGCCGGCCGACAGTTGAGATATGGTTGATATGATGGGCGAAATGAAAATGAACCCTCCCTCAATTTGACTTCGATTGATATATAGTGTATGTTAATGTTAATGGTGATTGGTGGCTCATAGTCAATTAGTCATAGCCTTGGCGCCCACGAATTGGAATAGGATTCTAGTGTTTTTGACTGGTTTTAGGAAATTTGGGGCACCAAGCAAATAATAACATATCCACAAACTAAGAATATATGGCAAAAATTTGTCCGAGAACGTCTCAGAGATCCTGATTCGTCATACGAGTTGGGTCCAGATGAAATGTGATACTTATATTAACAAATATAATATCAAATTAGAAATAAAAATTTTGGATTGGACCAAGTGGCTTGTGGTCCACCGGTATCGGATTGCTCCCCTACGTGGGAGGTCTAGGTTTCGAGCCATTGTATGGGTATCCCCCTTCTTTTGTAATTAAAAAAATTAGAAATACTTTTACATTTTGATGCAAAAATATTACTCCATTGTCCCATTTTATCTCTCATACTATTTATTAGTCAAACCAATTCTTTCTTATTTGTTTATTTTCTTTAGTATTTTGTATCCATTTTTAAATTTGATTTTTTTTGTATTTAATAGTAGTTTTAGTGTAGTTTCTAAATATATAAATTTTGTATACTAATACAAAACTTAATGTTATAAAAAATTAAAGGAATAAGGGTCAAATAGGCCATTCAACCGCACACCAAAGTGCAATTAGGTCATTGAACTCAAAAAGTATGCAATTAAGCCATTGAACAAAACAAAAACATGCAATTTAGCCCAAAATGACTTGTTTGCCTAGGGTAGCAAGTTACAAATTTTAAAATTAATTTTTTAAAATAATTTTTAATAAATAAATAATTAAAATATTAAATAAAATTAAAATAAAAAAAAAAACAGAAAATGGTGACCGGCAGTTTCTGTTTTTTATTTATTTATATTTTAATTATATATTTATTTTAAAAGTTATTTTAAAAAATTAATTTTAAAATCGATAACTTGATACACTAGGTAAATAAGTCATTTTGGGCTAAATTGCATTATTTTGTGTTGTTCAATGGCTCAATTGCATTCTTTTTGAGTTCAATGGTCTAATTGCACTTTGGTGTGCAGTTGGGTGGCCTATTTGACCCTTATTCCAAAATTAAATTAAAAATAACATCAGTCAAGCCTCGTTAGCCGAACCAGACACATAAAATGAGATAGAGGGAGCACATTTTTCATCAAAAGTATTACATTTTCTTTATAAGTGTAACATTACTTATAAGGGAAAAAATAAAATATTTTTGATGAAAAAAGTAATACATTCACATCAAAATATAAAAGTATTACATTTGTCTCCAAAAGTATTATATAAGTAACACAAACTTTATTCCTGATTTAGTATTACATTTGCATATTCACTCAACCCGACCTTACACGTCTCACGAATAATGATTCGTGAAACAATCTCACATTATGTGACCTAGAGTATAACAATGCACATACCTAAAAGTCCAAAATAGTGAAGAGAGAGGTGATCGAGTATAACTTAAAAAAAAAAAAGTTGATAAGAGTAAATTTCATTATTGATTTTTTTTTTTAAATATAAGATATTGATTTATTCCAAATATTTATATCTTAATGATAATTATAATTAAATCTTTAAATTTTAGCAATTTAACCAGACTGGCTTGAATTTTTTTTGTTTTTGTTTTTGTTTTTGTTTTGTTTTGTTTTTTGTTTTGTTTTTTTTTTTTTTTTTTTTTGAGTTTTTGTCAACAAAAAACATTACCAACAAAAGAGGGAAAAAGTTTCTAAAAAAAAAAAAAAACAGAAGTAAAACAAGAAAAAAAAACAGCTACTTTTAACCTGCCCACAGCCACGGGACAAACATTGTACAAATATGTAGGGGTCGTTTACTTCATTTCTCTATTTTACCATAAGCATTGTTCATCCGGTTTTTTCCATTCTTACATTTGGAGAAGTCTAAGATAGACTTCTCCAAATATATATGATAGTACTAATTCTATGTAGTGCGGTCAAAGTAATAATACGATCAAGTAAAGCAAGTAAATCTTTTATTGATCGTGTAAAAGGACCTAATACAATCTAAGTGGCTATTCCGAGGGCCGACTGACTGCGGTCGGGATGCTTTGTAAATAGCCTATCGATCGTTCCAAAAGTCCCTCACACTGTTGCTGCCGTGGGAATTTATAGCCGCTAGGCCAGAGACACAGCTCCGGCCGCCCGGCATGTAACTCACGTGGCAACCACGTGTCTTCACCCCGCAAGCCCAGCCTGTCAGCGCCTAATGCTGCCACGTGCCTCTTCTCGACTCTCCCGTCTAAGGGCTATCGATCGGGAGTTGAAGACGCCGGTCGGGTGATGTGCCGGTCGGGTACGACCGGGTCGTTCTAAGAAAATCCGACCTGTAACCTGCATAAACAAGAATAAAACACGTGGCATGTCGGTCGGGGTATTCCCTACCAAGAGCCCCCCAACCCGGGCCTTTTTAACCGCCCGGGAAAAAATGGGACGGGATGAAGAAGTCCAAATGTACGCCACCAACCCGACCGGACAGCTGTCATTCCGTTGTGCCACGTGTCAGCTTCTGCGCACCTCGGAGTCCGGAACGGTCACCTCGCACAAGTGGGCCGTTTCCCGCCCAAAAGTTCTCCTATAAATAGGCCCTTCTGAAATTCATTTGAACTTCTGTACCAACCCTCTCAGTCGATCGGAGTCGGAGCATCCCGAGCGAGCAACTTCAAGAGTCGGTCGAGCAACCTGAACTTCAGCACTCTCCACCAAGTGCAATCACTCGGTAAGTTCTCTTCCTTCTAGCTTTTTACTTTTTTGCTTTCCGTTATCTAGTAATGGCCGACTACGGGCCTTAACTGACCACGACCGGGTCGTACCCGACCCTAACAATATCCCGACCGCCCTCTAGGAAAACAGCATATCAGACACAGACAGTCAGAATATCTCGGGCGCGGATTACGACGACGCAGTCGAGCAGCTAAGTGAAGAGATCGACGTCGAAGCATCTTCGCCAGAGGTCGCTCAACGACCACAGAAAGCCTCCGAGCGACAAAGGTTGTCTAGCTCGGAGGGGTCGTCTAGCTCGAGCGGATCGAGCAGCGGAAGCGGCGAGATTACAACGAGCGAACAACGCTCCTCGACCGAAGCTGCTCGGGAAACGCCGACTCGGGTAATTGGGCATTACCCTCAGGCAGCACCTCCAACTGACGGTCGGGAGGCCTCACCAGAGCCGGTCGAGGAAGACCCGGCTGCCCCGCCCGCACCGGCCGATGGGGAGTTCGTCTTCCTAAACAGCGAAAGCGTCGAACTACAAGAAAGCCTGTTGACGACGAGAGAAGCGTCGAAGATCTCCGCCATACTTACCGGTCGGGTCCGTTTCGACACCCGTCGGAGTCTGGGGAACATCATCGAGCATCACGTAGGCAAGTGGATCGGGATGCACTACGACTCACTCTTAGCACCAATCCAGATCCCCTTCTCCGCTCTCTTGACCGTGTTTCTGGGCTACTATCGAGTGGTCCCGGCCCAGATCTGCCCGAACGCGCATAGGATTCTAACTTTCTTTCCGCAAATCTGCGCTCGGCACGAGGTCGCGTGCACGATGGAGTTGTTCAACTTTATCTACCAGGTAAAGACCCTGCCGGCCAAGTATGGAGGTGGATTTCTGATGATCCAGTCCCGAGCGGACTTGTGCGCCATCGATCACCTGCCTGGAAACAATAAAGGTTGGAAAAACAAAATCTTCTCAGTCGAGTACGACCCATGGATCCTCCCGGTCGAGAGAACGTGGAGCACTCATTACAGGAAGCAAGTTGTGCCGGTCGAGACGAAGGTACTCTAGGACGCCGTCTCCAAGATCTCAAGCGAGATCCACGAGTATAAGATCTTCCGCTCGAGGGAATGCTATGACGAGGCCCGACTGCCACCGCCGCGGTACGATCTTGAGGAGAAGTACGTGCCTGTTCCAACGGGCGTGACGATTGCGAGGGCGGTTACTCGGGTTGAGCCGGCGAATGAAGGTCTAACGCTAACTGATCGTCCCCGACCCTAACTCCCCGATCACTCTCCGACCTCGGATTAACCATTTTGTTTTTTTGTTTGCAGAGATGGCAGCAACGGGCTTTGAAGAAGAAGCACCTCGCGCCCCCCGAGCCAAGATCGTGCTCGGGGAAAAGAAGACTAAGGCCAAGCCAGCCGGTGAACAACAAATCCCGACCACCCCGCCGATTGGCGCATCCAAAACCGTCACCACAGCCGAAGGCTTTGTGGTCGAGAGTTCGGACGTCCTGGTCTCTCGGGTGGCTGCTCGGAAGGGCAAGGAAAAGGCGACCGAGAAGGAAGCTGAGGACGACGGCGCGCTGAAACGCCGGAGGTATCGGCGCAGCCCGAGCCCCCCTATCGTGACCATCGCGGGTGATGCGTCTATCCTAACCCATATCGGCAATTACGGGCCGGTCAGGGAGGATATGACCAAGTTGACCCCGACCCAGGTGGCCGAGAAGATTCTTTATAATTTCATACAATTGTGTTTGCTCGGGCTAATCCCGACCGCTCTTTTTTGCAGATATCCCGAGCAACCCAACTCCTCCAACGTCGGGCACTGCTGGCCAATGAGGCCGATGCACTGAAGAAGGTCGCCGACCGGCGACAGGGGGAGATTACCGACCTCCAAGCTGAGCTGAAAAAAGCTAAGGAGGGTCGGGAACTGGCGGAGAGGGCCGCCCGGGAAGTGAAGGGGGCCCAGGAGCTAGCCGCCAGAGAGGCTCTCGGGGAGGCGTCAGATCTTAAGGCCCGACTGGCCAACCTCATCGACTTGGCGCAATTTCTTTATCGGGACGAGGCATCCGGCACGAAGTTCCTTCGGGAGACCCGGAAGACCAAGGTCGGGGAAGCGTTGATCTTGGCGTTTAAGTCCGGCCAGCGGAAGATGCGTGCAAAGACCCAAGCTTTCATGGAAGAAGCCCTCGAGGGTGAGGATCTTCAGCTGGTCTTGACGACCCTTCCAGATGAAGTCGCCGACCCCGGCCCGCCGCCGTTCTGTCCCGAGGAGGATGTGGCTGAGCCGAGCGATGCTGCGAAGAAGTAGTCTAGGTTTACTTCTTCGTTTTTGTGCAACCGGATGGAGGTTGTCCCGATCGTGGCAAGAAAGTTTTGGAACAAACTGGCGGCCGTTGTCGCTGATGAGATGCACGGGCACGCCGAACCGGGAAATGGCATTGCGCCAAAGGAACCTAACACATTGTTGAGAAGTGATCGTGGCTAATGGCTCGGCCTCGATCCACTTCGAAAAATAGTCGATGGCGACAATAACGAACCTCCTCTGTCCGGATAGTTGCGGGAATGACCCCAAAATATCCACCCCCACCTTGCAAAAGGGATTCCAATCATAACCGGCTGGTAGAATGTAGCCGGTCATCCGGGCATCCGAGCGAACAACTGGCATGTCTCGCACTCCCTTGCTAGTTTCTCACAATCCAGTTGAAGAGACGGCCAATAATACCCGATCAGCATGATACGGCGAGCTAACGATTAGCCTCCTTGATGTGATGAGTAGATGCCCTAATGCAATTCCTTCATAACCAGATCAGCTTCAAACGCGGTCAAGCAACGCATGAGCGGACCTCTATACGACCGCCTATACAGACGACCATCTTGCACCTGAAATCGAGGGGCTCTGAGCCTTGCCTTCCGAGCACGCTGGGGGTCGTCTGGGAGCTGACCGTGCTCGAGGTATTCCATCAGATCGGTGATCCATGTATCCTCCGCCAGTTGGATGGGTGCGACTGGCAATCGGTGGATGCTGTGCCTCGGGATCACCAAGATCCGAGCAATCTTCGACATATGTTCCGGGGCATCTTGAGCTAACTTGGACAAAATGTCCGCGTCAGCATTATCCAGTCGGGGAACATGTCAAACAGTGTACCCCCGGAACAAAGTGAGCTTTTCCGTAGCCAGGTCCCGGTAGGCTTGTAATCGCTCGCCATTCACTTCATAATCACCCAGGACCTGCACGACCACGAGTGTCGAATCAGTCTGAGCCCGTATGTAGTCAGACCCCAAATCCCGAGCGCACTGCAGGCGGTTGACAAAGGCCTCGTACTCGGCTTCGTTGTTGGTCGGGTGGAACTGATACATCAATGCAAAGTACACCTTGAAACCCTCTAGGCTCGTGACCACGACCCCTCCTCCTGCTCCTTTCTTGCTACTTGATCCATCGGTGGCCAACGACCACCACGTCGCTTCGGGGTCCTCAACCTCCGGGGGACGGATTTCCCGAGCGGTGCACTCGACTAAGAAGTCTGCCAACGATTGACCCTTTATTGCTGGTCGTGGTCGGTACTCAATAGCATACTGAGTCAACATGAGCGCCCACTTAACTAAGCGCCCTGAAGAAGAAGCGGTTCGGAGAACTGGGCCGATTGGCTGATCGGTCAACACTCGAATGGCTCTACCTTGGAAATAGGGAGCTAACTTCTTCGCTGCTATGTACAGAGAATAGACGACCTTCTCTAGCTGGGAGTACCGGAGCTCGGGACCATGGAGCGCATGACTCACATAGTACACCGGTCACTGGACCCCTTCCGGATCAGTTCGGCACAAGACTGCGCTTACTGCTCGATCGGATACGGCGAGGTACACGTCTAGCTCTTCCCCGAGCTCTGGGTTCGATTGTACGATGGGTGACATGAGATATTCCTTCAACTCATCGAAAGCCGCTCGGCATTCATCGTCCTAGATGAATCCATTCACCTTGCGCAATACCTTGAAGAACGGTAAAGCGCGCTCGGCTAGCTTAGAGAGGAAACGGCTCAAAGCTGCCAACCGGCCGGTCAATTGCTGACCCTCCCGAACGGTGGTGGGCGGTTGCATATCCAGAATAGCCTTGACCTTGGCCGGGTTGGGCTCGATCCCCCTTTTGGTCATCATATAACCGAGAAATTTCCCCGTTTGAACCGCAAATGTGCACTTGGTCGGGTTCAATCTCAACTGGTACCTTCGCATAATCTGAAAACATTCCCAGAGGTCCCAGGTGTGGTCGGATCGGTCCCGACTCTTGACCAGCATATCATCAATATATGCTTCTATCGTTCGGCCTAGAAGATCCGCAAAGAGCATGTTGATCATCCTCTGATATGTTGCTCCTGCATTGCAGAGGCCGAACGACATCACTCGGTAACAGTACAGCCCATCCAAGGCCACGAAGGCTAACTTACTCTCGTCTTCATGGTGCATCATTATCTTGTGATACCCCTTAAAAGCATCCATGAAGCTCATGAGCTCGGCCCCGGCCGTCTCGTCGACCATTTGATGAATACTCGTGAGTGGGTACGGGTCGAGCGGGCAGGCCTTATTGAGGTCCGTAAAGTCAATGCACATCCTCCATGCAGGGGGCTTGGGAACAAGAATGATGTAAGCCACCCACTTGGGATAGATAACGGTCGGATGTGCTCGATCGCCGCCATCTTTTTGACCCCCTCTCTGACGAACTCTCGGCGATCGGAAGATAAGTGCCGCGTCTTTTGGACGACCGGCCTAACCGCGGGATCTACGACAAGTTTATGGCAGATGACTGTACGGTCAATCCCGGGCATGTCCTCGGGCCCCCACGCAAAGATATCATCAAATTAACAAAGAATTGCCAGCACTTCTGATCGTAGCTTGGGGGTAAGGGCCCGACCAATTTTAATCTTCCTGTCCAGTCGGTCCTTGGACAGGGGAACTTCTTCAATTTCCTCGGAAGGCTCGGGTTGCTCCTTCCGGTCACTGGTGGCCTCTTTCACGATCGTGTTCACCTGGGAAAACGTGCCAGTATCACGCTTGTTGACGGCCCGGGTGTAACATTTCCTCGTAGATTGAACATCTCCGCGGACCACGCGACCCCATTGGGGGTGGGAAACTTCATGCATAGATGGGGCATGGAAATTATCCCACCAATCTTCATTATGGCGGGTCGGCCCAAGATTATGTTGTGGACACAGTGCAAATTTACCACAACAAATTCCAACTCGGTCTTAATAGATTTCGGCGGGGTGCCAATCTCGACCGGGAGTGTGATTTTCCCTTCGGGGCGAACAAGGGCCCCGGTGAATCCTAACAATGGTACACCGACCGGAATCAGCTCGCTTTTGTCAAGATTAAGCTTTTCAAACACGTCCAAATAAAAGACGTTAACACTGCTTCCCGTGTCCACCATGACTCTGTGGACATCGGTCCCTGTTGGTCCCAAAAGAGGTAAGGTGAATGTCTAGAGGGGGGGGGGGGGGGGTGAATAGACTTTCAAACTTTTTCGCACAGCACAACAATTGCTAAGCTAGAGATAAACCAAAACTCTTAACTAGATTGTTAAAGTATGGCGCACAGCGGAATTAAATAAAGATAAAGTGTGTGTGAGATTGTGTGAGCAATATATCTCGTGTAGAGCAATAATGTAAAGAACAGTAAGTAAAGAAAGCAGTAAAGAACACAAGACAATTATAGTGGTTCGCGAGGTGGTGTAATCCTCCTACTCCACTTGCTCTTATCTCCAAGAGCATTTCACTATATCCACCACGTCTTGGTTCCAAGATACAATGAATTTCCGTGATCTAGTGCTTTGATCACAAAGCCCGCACTAATCACGCCCAGTGACACCACACTGCTGCTTCGGGTTTCACGTCACCGCGCTACTATCCCAGGATTTCACGACTCCGCGTTACTTTCCCCCCGTCTTCCACACTCCGGTAGAAACGTATCCCGTGATCTAGTGCTTTGATCACAAAGCCCGCACTAATCACGCCCAGTGCCTCCGACACTGCTGCTTCGGATCTCACAGCTCCGTGTGACAATCCAGGATTTCACAGCTCCGTGCTACTTTCCTCCCTTTTCTTGTTTTGCTCCAAAACAAGTTTTGTCTTGCTTCCAACTTCGAGACTCTGTAGTTGATCTTCAATGATGCGCAGGTCTCTTTGATGAAGATAAACACTCTGGAATGATTTCTCTTGAATGATCTGAGTGTTTTCTCTCTTTGAGTGTATCAAGTAAAGCACTTGATTTTTATGCTCTGCTTTGCTCTGTTTAAGAACTCTCAGAATATTTTTCTCTTGAAGCTCTCTGAGTTCTTTTTCTTTTCTCACTACTCACTTGAAGATTTTTGGTATGCTCTGTACCAAATGGGATTTTTGTTCTTAGCTCGTATATCTTGCTCTATTGCTCTATTCGTTCCCCTTATCTTCATCATTTTATAGCTGGTAATGAGAATCTGTCCGTTGGAAAGAGACGATCTCATTTTTGAAATCTTGTATCTTTTTGTCAGAGATCTTATCTTATCTTCTGCAAAGTTGTCAGAAAGGATAAGCTAGCCGTTTGAGAGCTTGAACTTCATGCGAATGGTTTCCCAAACTTCATCTGATATTCATCTGGTTTTACGTTGAGTGGGAATATCTGGTGTAGAACGGCTTCTCTGATTAGCTCTGAAGTGGTCCTTGTATCTTTGGGATTTAAATACTTCAAAATATTCTTCAATTTAATCCCATACTAGTTAAACTAGTATTTTTCCCTGTGAGAATATTTTCACTGTAAGTTCATCTTCATCTTCTTCATTCTCACGTCTGGGTGTTCTCAGACTTCAAACTGGCTTTGAACTTCCTCCCAATTTGAATTTCTCCTTTGTAATTGACACCCAATTGCAATTGACTTGTAATTGGCACCCAATTTGAATTTCTTCATTGTAATTGGCTCCCAATTGACTTTGACATGTAATTGGCTCCCAATCTACTCTTGGTGCTTTCAATTGCTTCCCAATTTGAATTATTGACTTTGACTTCGAAATTGGCTCCCAGACTTCTCCTGGTATTGAATTTTATCTCAATTCAATTTGATCTCCATGTCTTTTTTGAATCGGTGCCCAATTTGAAATTGCATCCCATACTACAACCTCAATTGGCTCCCAATTTCAATTCATGCAAACTTCCAAACTTAATTTTCTTTCACGAAAATTCTTCTGGGATATCTTCTTGAGTAGCTTTGACGTGAATATCATATCATTCAACTACTTCTTTAATTTGTCATTTTCTCCAGACAAATTCTTGATTTTCGGCTTGATATCTTCTTCTACTATTTTCATGTATCTTCCTATATTTTTCTCGTTTGCAATCTGAAATAATTTCCTGATCATGGTCTAAGACTCTACTAGACCTATAAAATAAAATTGGGGGATCTACAAATACATATTTGGCATATCAAAACCATTACACTTTATTCCTAACAGTCCCGTTCATGTCGATCGTGACCACGAGGGCTTCCAATCCGTGGTCACCGCTGTTGGGTTGGTCATCCAAGGTGAAGGTTATAGGCTCCATCTTTTGCCTTTTCCCGGTATCACGGGAGTCTACGATTGCGACCGGGCAGTTCTCCCTCGGTCGGGAAGCGTCGTCCAAACCGCCAAAAATCACATGGATGGTCGGTTTGCCTGCCGGTCGGCTGCTAGATGGAGGGCCCGGGTCCCTGCGGTCCTGACCCGACCGATCTGAACGATCTGAACGATCGGAGCGATCTGAACGATCGGAGCGATCTGAGCGATGATGAGAGCGCCTGTGATCTCTCCGATCGGTCTCCTTCTTTGTCTCCTCTCTTTTCCCCACACACTTATTCAGCTTTCCCAGGCTCAGCAAATCTTCCAGTAGCTGTTTCAAGTGTGTGCACTCCTCCGTGTCATGCTCGGCACAACGGTGATAAGCGCAGTGTTTAGACTTGTCCGGTTCGTCTTGTCCAGGATGAGGGAGGCGAATAAGATTGCAGGGCTGAGCATACTGCATGGCTTCCGCTGCAGATCGGTTCAAAGCCATAAACTCGCCAGGCCGGGTGTGGGGTCGGGGATGATCATCACCTGATCGATGTTCCACCCGACCAGTGGGTTTGCGGGATGAAATCCTGACCTCCTGCGATCTCTTGACAGCATTCGCTTCTCCGGCGTTAGCGTAATCCGTCACCCTTCGGAGGGCCTCTTCATACGTGGTCGGGGGATGGAGGATGAAATCTTGATATAGATAGCCGGCCCGGAGGGAAATATGGAGCATGTGGATGGCGGTAAGATCATCCATCGGTTCAACCTCCCCGATCGCTTCTTTCCACTTGACCAGAAACTCGGACAAGCTCTCCCCCTCCAGCTGCTTGGCCTTTTCCAAGTACATGTAGGGCTTTCTCACTATCTTGGAACTAACAAACTTCCGCATAAACTTTATCGCTAGGGTGGGAAAATCGGAGATAGAACCCGGCTGCAACGTTCGAAACCACTCCGCCGCCCGACCGGAAAGCATGGAGTAGAAAGCCCTACACATCACGGCGTCTGAGACGCCCATCATCATCATGTTGCCGTAGTAGGTGTTGACATGGACCTCAGGGTCCGTACGGCCATCATAACCTTTGTTGCCTGGGACTTGTAAATCGAGCGGGTATGGCTGGGCCATTACCTCCGTCGTGAAGGGTGTCCTCAATAAGGAGGCTGATTGATCGACCGGGGGCCTCATTGCGTGCTCATTTTGAAACCGAGCGAATTCTGCCTGGAGGTCGTTGAGCAGTCCTCGGGTCTCGTTAAGCTCAATCGTCTGGGCCTGGGTCGGCTCCCGAGCGCGTCGTCGACGATGTGATTTTGACCCATTATGCGCAGACGAACCCTCCTGGCTAGCTTCTTGCATCGGCAAATCTACTGAGCGTCGGCTCGGGTCCTGTGGTCCCAATCGTTGCCGCATTGCTGGACGGAGCCGCTCAAATGCTATTGCCCGGTTGGCTTCGACCTCACGGTCCTCAGCCTGGGCATGTATCTCCGGCTGTACTTGCTGGGTCTGCCGTGGTACCTCCATGGCCTCGGCACCCTGCGACTCCAACCTCGAACGAGCCGAGCGCCTAGCCCGGGAAGTGGGCTGAAGCTCCGGCTAGGTCGGGACAGTCGGGTAAATCGGAGGAGCGGGGGCTGGAGCCGTGTACGCGGGCGTATAAGGGGGGTAGCCGGCGGTGATGTATAATACATCGGCTGACCGAGCCAATATCCATACGGTGGAGGTGGGACCGGGTAAGGATACTGCCCAGGATACTGAAACTGTTGACCGGGTGGTGGATATCCCGGTTGGATATGATAGGAATATTTTTGTAAGTTTTGATGAGCCAAATGTATCTTTAGATCCCCTTAGTTTTTAAGTCTTTAGTACAAGCATCATAAATCAGAATATTGAAATCAGAAGGAATCTACCATAGGAAGAACAAAATTAATTTGAGAAATTAATTTTGGTCCTACGAGTATTCATCCGTAAAAGAAGCATAAAGCAATGGCGTTGCAAGGAATACTCGGATGAGCCTAACGGCGAAATGGTAGAGGTCCTTACTCTAAACGATCACACTCAAGATTGATTCCCCCCAAGGACCTATGCCTTTTTATAAGGTAGATTTTGAAGGAGCTCGATGTGTGCTAAAAGAGCACAATGTGTGCTAAAGGAGCACAATGTGTTCGAAGGAGCACAATGTGACCAAATCTGAAAAGAGCACAATGCTGCTAAGGAGTACAATGCGAAGGAGCACAATGCTGTCAGAAGAGCACAATGCCACCTAAGAAGCACAATGTTGTCTAAGAAGCACAATGCTGTCAGAAGAGCACAATGCCACCTAAGAAGCACAATGTTGTCTAAGAAGCACAATGTTGTCAGAAGATGTGTGCTAAAAGAGCACGATGTGTTCAAAAGAGCACAATGTGTGCTAAAGGAGCACAATGTGTCCGAAGGAGCACGATGCTTACTAAAGGAGTACAATGTGACCAAATCTGAAAGGAGCACAATGCTGCTAAGGAGTACAATGCGAAGGAGCACAATGTTGTCTAAGAAGCACAATGCTGTCAGAAGAGCACAATGCCACCTAAGAAGCACAATGTTGTCTAAGAAGCACAATGCTGTCAGAAGAGCACAATGCCACCTAAGAAGCACAATGTTGTCTAAGAAGCACAATGTTGTCAGAAGAGCACAATGTTCAAAGTCAAAGGAGCACGATGTTCAAGTCAAAGGAGCACAATGTGGCAAAAGAGCAAGATGATCAGAAATTGGATAAATTCGAAGGAATTTACTCCAAGTCCACCCACATGCCACAAGACTCCAAAATTGCCTGAAAGACATTTGATCAGAACGGAAAAAATATTTATGAAGGCATGAATATAAAAACTTATCCTAGAAATAAATTCTATAAGATGAATTTATTTCAAAGGTTCGTTGGATATTCAAATTGACAATTAAAGTAATATTTTTAGAAACAACTAGAAAATCAAAGTTGTGCTAAAGAATTACTTTGTCAGGCAAGTTGACAATCAAATCAAAATTGAAGACCTACTATTGTCAACAATATCAGGCTATGAAGATTCAAATTTCAAATATCAAATTATCCCACTCCAACGGATATATTTGATTGACTATAAAAAGCCATGAAGACTTGAAGACAAAGAGAGTGCAGAGATAGAGGTGAACGAGATAGAAGTGCAATACAAGTGCAAAATTCAAAAGTGCTAGTGCTCAAAATATTCTAAGAGACTTAGTCTGAATAGTCTCAAATCTAGTTGGAGAGAGATACAAATCCTTGTATTTGTAAATTGTAGAAAGAGTATAGCTGTGTGCAAAATACTCTAGTGAGTGTAGCTGTGTGCAAAACACTCGTAGTTGCTAAGTGTAGCTGTGTGCAAGACACTTGGTTGGCGTTGAGTATAGCTGTGTGCGAAATACTCGGAGTTGAGTGTAGCTGTGTGCGAGACACTCAGAGCAGGGTGTAGCTGTGTGCAAGACATCCGGAAGAAGTGCCTGTGTAGCACTTGTTCACTATTGTAACTCTGTGTGAAAAATAGTGAATTTCTCCTAGACGTGAAAGGAGAAAAGTGGACTAGGAAGATTACGCCACTTCCGAACCACTATAAATTGCCTCTCTCATTTACATACCGCACTTACATTATTTGCTATATCTATCTATCTCATCCGACTAACCCGTTTACTATTCACAGTTAATCTTAATCATCCGGGTTTAGTGTGTTCTCAAGTATGCATGTGACTCAAACTTCTCGAGCTTAAATACTAATTTATTCTAAGCAAGTTTGACGTGCTGCATGTAACATTCGTCACACGGACGACGTGACACGATATTTATTTACAATCTTGAATATTGTTATTATATATTCAGTGCACCATCTCCTTTATATATTCAAGATATCTCTGTCACTTTACATATCATTTGTACCTATCTTACTTATACTTGCACACTTAGTTTACTAGTTGGGCATAACTCTTTACTATTATTCCGCTGTGCAGTACAAACTTGCTCTATTTACTTGTTACTTAGAGTTGAAGTTACCAAAGAGTTATTTAATTTGAAAAAGCTTGAAAGTCTATTCACCCCCCCCCCTCTAGACTTTCACCACCCTATCGGGACCAACAATTGGTATCAGAGCGGTTGTCTATTTGAGTCAATTTTGACTGCTAGACAGATCTCGAAAAATCAAGATGATGAAAAGAGATAATGCTCTTGCCCAAAATTTATTATTTTCCTTAGAAAAATTTGACGATTGGAAAATTCGCATGCAGGTACGTTTATCCGCTTTACACGATGAAATGTGGGAAGTAGTTACAAGTGGTCCTATTGAGATTTTACAAGTCAACACTTCATCCGCACAAACAAGTGACACTCCACAGTACATTCCAAAACCAAAAGTGGAATGGTCTCGTGAAGATAGAACAAGAAATAACTTGGACAATATTGCCAAGGATATTTTGTTTAAATCTATCGATGACACGATATTTCCAAAAGTTCGAAAGTGTCAATCCGCGAAGGAAGTATGGGAAACGCTCATTCAAATTGGTGAAGGAGACGAACAAGAAAAGGATAATAAACTCACTATAGCATTAAAGAAATTCGAGGATTTCAAAATGCTAACCGGCGAGAATATTACCGACATGGAAACAAGATTTGCCAAAATCTTAGGAGAGATTAATGATCTTGGAAAAGATATTAATCAAAAAGAAATCTCACTCAAAATTCTACGTGGTCTACCATCTACATGGGACATGAAGGTCACAGCCATGAGAGATCATAGGGATCTAAAACCCTATCAACCGATAAGCTCTTTAGTGATCTAAAAGCTTATGAATTTGAGATGAAATCAAGATTAGAGGAGATCATGAAGAAAAGAACAACGCGCTTATAGCCGAGAAACCATCAACCTCAAGGTCAGTACAAAATGTTGAATTATTGCCTAATGATCAATTTGCTCTCTTTGTCAAGAAATTCAGGAAATTCATGAAGAGAAGCAACTACAAGAAAAATCCACAAGGGAAATCGTGGAATACAACGAAGAATTCGAAGAAAGAAATTATTGAGGAAGATTCAAATTTGTGTTACAACTGTAGAAAACCGGGACACTTTGCAGCAAGTTGTCCATATCCCAAGGTGAGTAAAAGTCAGTACACAAATGTTACTAACCCTCAACAGGAAGAATTCAAGCCCAAAGATAAAAGATTAAGAGAAAGAAGAAAAGCACTCATCAATGACCCACTTGAAATAAGTGAGTCAGAAGAATCTTCAAGTGATGAAAGTGACACCTCAAAGGATGACAATGCAATGTTTTGCATGAGCATCTCCAACAACACCCCACACGAGGACATGTGTCTTATGGCTAATGGACATGAAGAAAATGAGGTAACATCTAAATCTTATGACTCTGTTAATTCTTCATTTTCTAGAGAGTCCCTCTTTCACTTAATGGAAGAATGTCAAACCGTAATGGACACTCACTCTCAACTCAAAGAGCGCAATAATCATCTGATTCTTGAAAAAGATCAATTAAATGAAAAATTGCAAAATGCTCTACTTGAAGTGAAAGACTTGAAAGATAAAATTATTTGTCTTCAAGAAGAGTGTAAATCAAGGGAAGTGAGAGAACACAACCTCAGAGAGTTTATAGCAACATTTACGCATTCATCCAAAATAATGGACAAAATGGTAAATATGCAAAAACCCTCAAGTGATAAAACCGGACTTGGTTATGATCCATCGTGTTCTCAAGCCTCCGAGAAATTGACCAATTCTACTACTACCTTAAGTAATAAAGTTCAAGTAGTAAAATTTATAAAAGGTCAAGAAAGCACAATGAGACAAGGAATTGGTTACCAAACTGATGTCAAAATTAACACTGTTGGACCAAAGCCTCAAAGAAACAATATTTCGTCCAAACAGTACACTAAAAGACAAAAGTTTGTTCCTAAATGGAAATACACCAATGAGTCTAGTGCACAAAGTCCTCATAGGAAAATGGGAAGAAATCCGAGGATTGGGGCAGGGAGACTCTATCCCTCTAAACAAGATTGGTTTGGAAATATTAAACCATTGACTAAGTCCAGATTTAATGCTTATCACAGGCCCAAACAATCTATATCCCACGTGCCAAGAAATCGAGTCAATTTTCAAAAACCGGCACAAAAAATGTTTCAAAAATTAAATATGATTATAATGTGTTTAATGGTTACCAATCACCTAAACTTAGATCAGTGAGTACAAGGTGGATTTGGGTACCAGAAATGACTAACACCCAAGGACCCAAGTCAAGTTGGGTACCTAAAAATGTTTAATTCATTTGCAGGAAGTTTGGTACTTCGATAGTGGATGTTCTAGATGTGAATAATATAATTAGAATATTATTATTTCCTATTGTAATAAGTTATTATATGTGGCATAGGAATAGTCAGCAGAGTACAAGTCTATTTGTTAGGAGACTTTCACGTGTAACAGATATCTCTAGTATTAGTCTCTATCTCTGTAACTGTTCCATTGATTGAATTACAGTTCCAATTACATTCATCTGGTATCAGCTAAGCCGTAGGTTAGATCCTCCTAATTTCACTCTCTCCCTATCGTCGAATTCCGATCATCCGATGTCGACTCACTCATCGGAGAGAACTGTCAGCGCCAGCAATCCGGCATCCACCACCACTCCAAACACCTTAGCCACAGCCCACCATTTTGTCTCCATAAAACTCACCGCTCGGAACTACCTGTTCTGGCGCACTCAACTCGTTCCCTTCCTCCGGGGACAAGGCCTACTCGGCTATGTGGACGGTGACATCCCATGCCCGCCACCTGTTATCACCACTCCGGCCGGCGACTCGGCTTCCGGCGCCACCACCACCGCATCGGGAGAAAATCCAGCGCACCGGCTTTGGACTCAGCAAGACCAGTCCATCCTTTCTCTCCTCATCTCATCTATGACGGAGGAAGTGATGTACTTAGCCATGGATCGTAATACTTCGAGGGACATATGGCAATCCATCACTGCTGCCCTCGGTTCTTCAACGCGCGCGAGGTGTTTAAATCTGCTCGGCCAGTTCCAAGCATTACGGCAGGGGAACAGCTCGCCGGCAGAGTACTTGGGCCGGGCGCAACTCCTCGTGGAAGATCTCGCGCTCGCCGGCCGTCCGGTCTCCTTAGACGAGCAGAACCTGTTTGTTTTCCGGGGTCTTCGCCCGGAATTTAGAGCAATGGCCGCCTCCTTGACAGTGTCCGGCAACCCGATCACCATACCACAGCTGTCCGATTTTCTGCAAGCGCAAGAATTTATTCTTGCGGATGACTTCTCGGTGCCGGGTAATGGTGCTGCTCCAGGTTCGCATGCTGGTTTCTACGCTGGTCGAGGCCGAAACCAAAACAGCGATGGTAATTCGCGAGGTGGACGCGGCCGTGGAGGTCGGGGCGGCAATGGGCGTGGCGGTCGCAATGGCCGTGGAAATCCTCCGAGGTGCCAAATTTGTCGCGCCATCGGACACACTGCAGTGTATTGTTTTAAGCGCTACAATACCCAGCCACCTGCCCAGGCGAACCTGACTGTGGCCGGAGACGACGCTGCTTCCAGCGCGGTGACCAGTTGGTTTCCCGACACGGGTGCATCTGCCCACGCTACACCTGACGCGTCGATGATCTCTCAATCTGATGAATACAGTGGCAACGATATCCTGCGTGTTGGTAATGGCGCAGGTTTGGTTATTTCACGCGTTGGTTCTGCATCAATCCCTTCCGTGTCTAAAACTCTTAAGTTATCTAATGTGTTACATGTCCCCGATTTATCTGTTCCATTACTATCTGTACAACGATTTGCTATTGAAAATAATGTGTTTTTTGAATTTCACAAAGACTGTTTTTTTGTGAAGGATTCAATAACCAGGGACATTCTGCTTAAGGGACCAGCGTCGGGAGGGCTATACACACTTCCATTGTCTCGGTCTCGTTTTGCATATTTAAGTGCACGAACCACTCCAGTCATGTGGCATCGCAGGCTGGGCCATCCCCATAATCGTGTCTTGCATAAAGTTCTTCAGGACTGTCCGGTTGAAAATAAAGCCACACCAATGGGTGATTGCTCTTCGTGTCATCTGGGCAAATCATGCCGGTTTCCACTAGATAGAGTTAATACCACTAGTACGCATGTATTAGAATTATTATATACAGATGTATGGGGGCCATCTCATGTTCTTTCTAGTAGTGGCAATCGCTATTTCCTTTTATTTGTAGATGATTTTACCCGCTTTACCTGGTTTTATCAGTTACGGGTAAAGGCGGACGTATACAAATGTTTCGAGTCGTTTCGTGTCATGGTAGAACGGCAATTTTCCCGTTCTATCAAATCCATACAATCCGATCTAGGGGGTGAATACCGTAAACTACATAATACTTTCCAAACACTCGGTATAAACCACAGACAGTCATGTGCTTACACGCACGAACAAAACGGAAGGGTAGAGCGCCGGAATAGACACATCGTCGAAACCGGGTTAGCTCTACTCGCTGAAAGCTCGGCTCCCCTTCAATATTGGGACTTTGCTTTCGAAACAGCTACCACCTTAATAAATTACTTACCCTCTTCTGTCCTACAATTCCAAAGCCCATACTCACGTCTCTATAATGTGTCACCCCCGTACAACTTTTTGCGAGTCTTTGGGTGCCGTTGCTATCCCTATCTCAGGCCGTATAATCGCCACAAGATAGAGTACCGCTCGGCCCCATGTGTCTTCTTAGGTTACCCACCGTCATATAGGGGATATAGGTGCATGGACTTAACAACTGGAAAAATCTTTATCTGCCGTCATGTACGGTTTAACGAGGCTATCTTCCCTTTTTCAGAAACAGTTGAGAAAAGCAAGCTCGTGCCCACAACACCCTTGGCACCGTGGGGTGTTGGACCGCTGGTCCCACACACAACACCACCGCTAGTGGCTCATACGCCGGCCGATGACCCTGAGCCAGTACCACTGGCGCAAGAACCTGCTCCTCTTGCCATACAAGCCCCGGCTAATACAAGTCGGAAGCGACGTGCCAAAGCCCCGGTCCAAGGTCCCCCACTTGTTATGCGACTACGTCATATGACGAAGGGTACAGATGAAGAGTTCCATGCGCTAAGTACCACTACTGATCCTAGCTGCTACTCCCAGGCAGTTGGGCATCCACATTGGCGTGACGCCATGGATGCGGAGTTTAATGCGTTGTTACACAACAACACTTGGCGACTTGTTCCGGCAGAACCACACATGAATGTTATCGGGTGCAAGTGGGTTTTCAGAACCAAACGTAATGCCGATGGGTCCATTGAACGGTATAAGGCACGACTGGTTGCCAAGGGGTTCAACCAGGTTGCCGGAGAAGATTTTTTTGACACTTTTAGCCCAGTTGTCAAGCCCACTACAGTAAGACTGTTGTTCTCTCTTGCAGTATCGCAAAATTAGACGCTACGTCAACTAGACGTTCACAATGCGTTCCTTAATGGACACTTAGCAGAAACAGTTTACATGAAACAGCCACCTGGGTATGAGGACCCAACACACCTGGGACATGTATGCCATTTGCAACGCTCTTTATATGGTCTCAAACAGGCTCCTCGGGCTTGGTTCAAGAGGCTCCACGACTTCTTAATCTCTGCAGGGTTCAACTCTTCGAAGACGGATGTATCTCTGTTTCATTACACCACTGGAGAGTCAAAAGTTTTTTTATTAGTATATGTGGACGACATAATCATGCTTGGGAATGATGTTGTGCTCATTGACACTTTACTAAAACAGTTATCCACGACATTCAAAATCCGGGACTTGGGGGAACCTGGATTCTTTTTGGGCATTGAAACTCTCAAGGTTCCAGGTGGTATGCTACTCACACAACGTCGTTATATGGGCGATATCCTCATACGTGCTGGTATGGTTGACTGCAAACCGCTTGCTACTCCTGCCTCTGTTACTCAAGCTGTGTCTCCTTCCACACATCCGTATGAGAATCCTACTCAATACAGGCGCATAGTGGGGGCTTTACAGTACTTAACCATTACCCGTCCTGACCTATCCTTTGCAGTGAACAGGTTGTGTCAGTTCATGCACTCACCAACTGACGATCATTGGGGCCTGCTAAAACGGGTTCTACGGTACATCAAAGGAACTTTGGATTATGGATTGCGTCTGACTCCGTCTTCCTCTATGGCCTTGCATGCCTTCTCGGATTCAGATTGGGCCGGGTGTCCGATCGACAGGAAGAGCACCAGTGGGTATGCTGTGTTTTTGGGCTCCAATCTCATTTCATGGTTATCACGGAAACAACGGGCGGTAGCACGGTCTTCTACTGAGGCCGAGTACAAGGCACTCGCCGATGTTTCTGCTGAGGTCACGTGGGTGGTTTCTTTACTACAGGAGCTAGGGTTGCACACTGGCCAGCCGGCAACTCTATGGTGTGATAATTTGGGCGCGACATATCTCTGCGCTAACCCCGTTTTTCATGCTCGCACAAAATAGCTTTATCATTTTGTAAGAGACAAAGTAGCGTCAGGTGACTTTGTTGTTAACTTTATCTCTACGAAGGACCAGCTCGCCGATATTCTCACCAAACCGCTTCCAGGACCACGTTTTCAAGCTCTGCGTGACAAGCTCAACGTTGTGGAACATCAACCTTGTGCTTGAGGGGGTGTGTGAATAATATAATTAGAATATTATTATTTCCTATTGTAATAAGTTATTATATGTGGCATAGGAATAGTCAGCAGAGTACAAGTCTATTTGTTAGGAGACTTTCACGTGTAACAGATATCTCTAGTATTAGTCTCTATCTCTGTAACTGTTCCATTGATTGAATTACAGTTCCAATTACATTCATCCTAGACACATGACTGGAAATAAACCAAGTCTTGTGAATCTTAAAAATATCGAAGGACCAAAAGTCGTATTCGGTGGAAATGAACGATACGGCATAACAAAAGGAATCGGTACAATATTTCGAAATGGTTTGAAAATCGAAGATGTATCCTTTGTTGAAGGTCTAAAATTCAACTTGTTAAGTACAAGTCAATTTTGTGACAAAGGATATCTAGTAGATTTTTCAAAGAGAAGTGCCAAGTGAAAAATAATTCCACAGGAGAAGTTGTTCTCGAAGGAATAAGAAAGAAAAATATGTACATTGTGGATTGGAACACAACAAAAGAATCAGTGTGTCTACTAGCAAACAACTCACACGCAACAAGTTGGGAATGGCACAAGAAGTTGAATCATCTAAACTTCAAGACTATCAACAAGCTAGCAAGAAACAAATTAGTTGAAGGTCTACCCGACATTGTCTACAAGAAAAATCTAATATGTGATGCTTGCCAAAGAGGAAAGCAAGTCAAGTCATCTTTCAAATCCAAAGCTCAAGAATCTACAACAAGACCGCTAAGTCTACTACACATGGATCTATTTGGTCCAGTAGACCCAGCAAGTCTAAGTGGTAAGAAATATACACTAGTTGTTGTTGATGACTTTTCCAGGTACACATGGACAATATTTCTCAAAAAGAAAAATGAAGTGGAGCAAAAGTTGCCAAAGCTACTGAAGCTACTACAAAATGAGAAAGACTTGAAAATTGCAAAACTCAACTATTTCCATACTTTTGGTATCAAATGTTTTATTCTTAATAATGGAAAAACATATCTAAAGACTTTTGATGAGCGTGCAGATGAAGGAATATTTTTGGGATATTCATCTACCAGTAAAGCATTCAGAGTATTGAACAAGAAATCAATGGTAGTAGAAGAATCAATTCATGTCACATTTGATGAAGCTCATATGAAGGAAACCCAAAGCAACAAAAATGATCAGGAGATTTGTCAAGTTGAAAAAATCATTTAAGGATGCTGACATATCTTTTAAAGATCAAATTGTACAGGGTATGGAGCAATTGGACATTGATTGCAATAGTGAAGGACACGTGGAAGCCAATGAAGATGCACACGTGGAAAATCAAAACTCTCAAGTCAATACACAAATTGGAGATCAATCTGATGAGCAAAATGTGTCTACCTCCAATTTACCTACTGAACAAGGAAACGTGGAAAGCCCATGCAACCTACAACCCGACTTGAGATGGCTCAAAAATCACCCTCCAGAGCTAGTGATTGGAGATCCACGAGAAGGAGTAAAAACAAGGTCCTCAAGTATAAATTCTTTATTCTCTTGTTTTCTTTCTCAGGTGGAGCCCACAAGCATTGAAGAAGCACTAAGTGATCAAGATTGGATCAACGCAATGCAAGAAGAGCTTGAACAGTTTAAGAGAAATGACGTATGGGAATTAGTTCCAAGACCTGAAAATTACAATGTAATTGGAACAAAATGGGTCTTTCGGAATAAAGCTAATGAGGATGGAATCGTCATTCGAAATAAAGCACGTTTAGTGGCAAAAGGATATTCACAAGAAGAAGGCATAGATTTCGATGAAACGTTTGCACCCGTTGCAAGACTAGAAGCCATCAGAATATTTCTAGCTTATGCCGCATACAAGAATTTCACTGTCTATCAAATGGACGTGAAAAGTGCATTTTTAAACGGATTACTTGAAGAGGAAGTCTACATTGAGCAACCTCCCGGTTTCGAGGTAAAAGGTGATATTAATAAGGTCTACATATTAAAGAAGGCGTTATATGGGTTAAAACAAGCACCGAGAGCTTGGTATGACACCCTATCAACGTTCCTAATTAACTGTGGTTTCACAAAAGGCCTTGTTGATAAAACCTTATTTAGAATTCAAGAAAATGATCACATTTTATTGGTACAAATTTATGTTGATGATATTATCTTTGGAAGTACTAATAAAATTCTTTGTGAGAAATTTTCTAAGCTCATGCAGAATAAGTTTGAGATGAGCATGATGGGAAAATTGAATTACTTTCTTGGACTGCAAGTAAAGCAACTCAGCGAAGGAATATTCATCAATCAGGCCAAGTACACAAAAGATCTGATAAGAAAATTTGGTCAAGATGGAAAATCCTCAATCAAGATCCCGATGAGCACATCTTTACGATTAGATAAAGATGATGAAGGCAAGGATGTTGACGAAACAAAATATCGAGGAATGATTGGATCATTACTATACCTCACTGCAAGTCAACCAGATATATCTTACTCAGTGGGAGTATGTGCTAGGTTCCAGTCAAAGCCAAAAGAGAGTCATCTTCTTGCTACCAAGAAAATCATCCGATACTTAAAAGGAACAGTCAATGTGGGATTATGGTATCCCAAAGAAGGTAATTTTACACTAACTGGTTTCTCAGATGCAGATTTTGCAGGATGTAAAATCGATCGCAAAAGTACCTCAGGAACGTGCCAGTTCTTAGGGGGAAGGTTGGTTTCATGGTTCAGCAAAAAGCAAAACTCCATAGCTACAAGTACAGCCGAAGCTGAATATATAGCTGCTGGAAGTTGTTGTGCGCAAATTCTTTGGATGAAACAACAGCTGAAAGATTATGGCGTGAATTGTGAAAATGTCAATATATTGTGTGACAATACAAGTGCTATTGCCATAACACATAATCCCGTGTTACATTCAAGAACAAAACACATTGATGTGAGACATCATTTTATCCGGGATCATGTTGAAAAGAAGGAATTATCAATCGAATATATCCTGACCGAGAATCAATTAGCTGATATTCTCACAAAGCCTCTGTGTGAATCAAGATTTTCGAAATTGAGACACGAGATGGGCATGATTGAATTAAGCTAAGTTTCTAAACTCTATTCTAATTATAAGCTCAATTTTTCATTTGATATTTCGACACTTTATCTGATTTAAATTTTCGTGCCTATGTGTCACACATGCAAAAAATGTCACATCTTTTTAAAGTCCACCTATATCTATTAAATGGTGTTAAAGCACATAGTGCTTATATATCTTTCTAACCGTATATCTATATACATATATACAAGTAGAAATCATTTAGATATGCCAAATCTTACCATTTAAGAGTGATAAGATGGTGTGATGATAGAATGTCTTAAATGAGAACACCTTTTTTATGGTAGTTGTGCACAATAAATAGTCTAGAAAGAATAGATTTCTCTTTCTTCCATCTACATAAAAACGTGTAGATACATACATATTATTTTCGAACAGATTTAGTGCTCTTTGAATTTTATTTCAGGTAAAATCAGTCCGAGTATCTAAATTTTTGGCGCCACATCAGCAGACAAATTGGATGGAGAATATATAACCTAAACTAACTATCAGTTAGGTCCAAGGTTGGAAGCTATTGGAATATCAAAAATACCCCTCACTTATTAAAAGTCAACATTTAATTGTGAGGATATTTGTGTAAAGACACCTCTTTTCTACCCAATCGGTTGGAGAAGCCACCATCACACTCAAATTTTCAAAAGCCTTTCATCTTCCATAGCCGAAATACAAACCTCTTCTTCCAAAAAAAAAAATTCTCAATCCCTCAAATCTCCTAAAAATATCAATCGCACTATGGCCACCATTGGAGATACAAGCTCACAACCGAATGAAGAACACACCACACAACTCAACCTCACAAAGCTAGCAGTGGGAATTAAGGCCGGAGGAAGTTTTGACCCTCAAGGATTCCTGAAAGAAGCCGAGAACTCTCATCTTGCACAAAGAATCATCAATGCACTTCAACAAAGCAATCTAATGAGGTTATATTCTTACTCATATTCTAGATTTTATGATGAAGATGTAGCAGAGTTTTATATGAATGCCAAGGTTGTTGGATGGACCATTGAGTCCACCGTGAATGGAACTCTCATCACCATTGATGAACACGAGTTACACACAACCTTTGGACTGCCCATATCTAGTCCAGAACAACCACTGTTGGACTTAGATGTTCATTTATATGATCATACGGAAATTTGGACAGAAATTCGGAATGAGAATGCCTCTCTCGAACCAAATCTTTCTGGTCAAAAATCTGAGTTGAAGTTGGAGTATGAAATGCTTGTTAAAATTCTCTACAAATGTGTGTTGTGCAAATTAAATAGCATGGAAGATATTTCACCCGTAAGAATTGGTTATGTACATGCTATCATGAATGTTGTTAGGGGTGATTGGAGTAAGCTTGTCTTGAGCCGAATTGCACACTTTGTGAAAGGTGCAAAAATAAGGAATGGGAAGTTCAACCGTATATTAGGGTTCGGTTTGCTCATTGGTGAGATTATCAAAAGAAAAGGGTTGACTATGAGGTCAAAGAAGCCTTTTGGGAGTAATAGAATCTTGTTTAAAGATCATGAAGTGATTAGTGATCTAAATTCCAAAAGAAAGAGGAAGCCGAGAGGTATCCCAGCTAGAAAAAGACCAGTTGCAGAAATTCTTGGTTTACCCTCTCAATCCCATGAAAACCCTACATCAAGCCAAAATCCAAACACAAGCCATAACCCTACCTCAAGCCTTAACCCTACCACAAGCCAAAATCCTACCACATGTCTTAACCCAAATGCAAGCCAAAGTCTCTTAAATCTTTTTTCCCAAATTGCCGAATTGGAAACAATGTTGAATGAGGAGATTCATCAAGTTGAAGGTTTAGACTTTGTAGTAGTGAATGAATACCGTAGAGTCCTAAATTGGAGAAAATGGAGACTTGGTCCTTATGATGAGTTGATGACTAAGGGACCGAGTATGCATGAAGAAGAATTGTTTTCATTAAATTGGATTGGCAATTTTGATGTTTGTCATGCAACCTTGTTGTCTACGGTGAATGGAGCATTTGTGAATAAATTGAAAACCAAATTGGCCGAAGCTACTGTTGACTGCACTGTTCAAAGTGATTTGCCTACTGAAGAAAATTTTTTAGTTGATATGGCCGAATTTGTGACAAGGGATGTTGAAGAAAATGTCACGTATGGTGTACATTTGATGGATAGTGGCTTATATGATGTGAGTGTGTTAAATCTCACTGAAATAAGTCAAGACCAAAATGCCATGCAAGCTAGTCAACATACGGAGGAAATTCAATCTATTAATGCAGAAAGTGCACATGGTGACACTCACGTGCTACACACTCCGGAAAGGGAAGGAAATCTAGTGGAAAATCAAGCTCAATCTCACATGCTTGAAGCCAATTTTGCTCAAGAAGTAGCAAGGTGTTTTCCCTCATCCCGAGAAGAGCAAGAACTTGATGGCACACCTACAAATGAGAAATTAAAAAATCTGGAGAATGTTGTCTTAAGCCTTGTTGACCGAATGGAGAGCATGTTTCAAGGGATCTACACTCATGTGGATCAAGTTGTCAATATTCAAGGTGGAAAATTCGAAGCATCTTTTGATGAAAATCGGAGAAGTCAACAACATTTGATTGATACCCACCAAGCACTTGAAAGACAAGTTGGAAGTTTGAATAACAATGTCAAAGGGCAACTCAATGAGTTCTATATCCAACTTTCCCAAATCCTCAAGAATTCTGGAAAGGCAAATGAAGCAATTGCCGTGAGCCAAAGCCAAGGTATTCTCAATGTTGTTCATCAACATGAAAAGCAGATTAGTGATGTCCACACGGATCTCACCTCAGTTAACACCAAAGTGGGCTATCTTCGGAGTTCTTATGAGAATATTTCCGAATCCATTTCATCTCTTTGTGAATCGGTTCATACACTTCTTGATTACGCCAAAAAGGGGGAAGAGAGATTCAATCATTTGGAGAGCATGATTGAGATGATGATGACTGTCATGGCTAGCAGAAATGTTGGCACAAGCAGTAGTAGAGGTGGAGGAGGCAGATCTGTTGGAAGAAATGCACCAAGAAGAGGAGGATTGGAGTATTGGTTCGGTGGTGGTGAAGCTGGCAGTCTAGGAGGATCAAGCAGTGCAAATACCACTAACCGTTCTTTTCGTGATATTGTTTGTGCAGGAGGAAACATTGAGCAAATAAATTGGTACAACCGTGCAGCTCTTTATTTGGAATCCACACCGAGAGATGGTAGAGTTGAAATGCCAAAGTTGGTGACTTTGAATGATCTACCAAAAGAAATGAAGAAAAGTGGTCCTAGTGATCAAAACATGTGGGTTTCAAGTGAAAATTTCAGAAGAATTCAAAGCTATGCTAGAGCCTTGATGATTATGGTTCTAAGGGACTACATCAAAGTCAATGATGCCGAGCTACAAGATGGAAAAAGTCTAGAAGAGTGCATCATATGGTATGAGGAAGGTATACTGCCCGGGAGCAACATCACTGAAGCTTTCAACTACTATTCAGTTGGGCAGGTATGCAACAACTTTGCCATTAGTGACAATTTCGTTGATGTTCAGAACAATATTAACAATGTGCTCAAGGAAAAGAGAAACAAAGTGATTAGATGATTTGTATGATTTTTTTGTGGTCCACGGGTACATGAACCCATGAAACAATTTGGAATGATTTGAATTATCTGTTTATGACGCTATTAAGTTGTTTCTTAATTTTATTTGTCTTGAAAGGTAATATTTTTAGCTTAGAGTGTATCAAATCGCATGAATTGGAAAAATGCAAAAATTCATTATCATTAAAATCCCAAAAATGCGAAATAGGAATATAGTGGCTAAAAATACCTTTCCTAGAGTCAAAATCATTTGTTAAACTCATCTTGGCTATGTCTAAGTTAATAAAATCTTTTGAAAAATAATTGTTTTTAAAAGACAAGCCAAATGACTGAGTATAGATTTTGGCGTCATCAAAAAGGGGGAAAATTGATAGGAATATTTTTGTAAGTTTTGATGAGCCAAATGTATCTTTAGATCCCCTTAGTTTTTAAGTCTTTAGTACAAGCATCATAAATCAGAATATTGAAATCAGAAGGAAACTACCATAGGAAGAACAAAATTAATTTGAGAAATTAATTTTGGTCCTACGAGTATTCATCCGTAAAAGCAGCATAAAGTAATGGCGTTGCAAGGAATGACTGGATGAGCCTAACGGCGAAATGGTAGAGGTCCTTACTTTAAATGATCACACCCGAGATCGATTTCTCCCAAGGACCTATGTTTTTTTATAAGGCAGATTTTGAAGGAGCTCGATGTGTGCTAAAAGAGCACAATGTGTGCTAAAGGAGCACAATGTGACCAAATCTGAAAGGAGCACAATGCTGCTAAGGAGTACAATGCGAAGGAGCACAATGCTACCTAAGAAGCACAATGCTGTCAGAAGAGCACAATGCCACCTAAGAAGCACAATGTTGTCTAAGAAGCACAATGCTGTCAGAAGAGCACAATGCCACCTAAGAAGCACAATGCTGTTAGAAGAGCACAATGCCACCTAAGAAGCACAATGTTGTCTAAGAAGCACAATGTTGTCAGAAGAGCACAATGTATCGAAAAAGAGCACAATGTTCAAAGTCGAAGGAGCACGATGTTCAAGTCAAAGGAGCACAATGTGGCAAAAGAGCAAGATGATCAGAAATTGGATAAATTCGAAGGAATTTACTCCAAGTCCACCCACATGCCACAAGACTCCAAAATTGCCTGAAAGACATTTGATCAGAACGGAAAAATATTTATGAAGGCATGAATATAAAAACTTATCCTAGAAATAAATTCTATCAGATGAATTTATTTCAAAGATTCATTGGATATTCAAATTGACAATTAAAGTAATATTTTTAGAAACAACTAGAAAATCAAAGTTGTGCTAAAGAATTACTTTGTTAGGCAAGTTGACAATCAAATCAAAATTGAAGACCTACTATTGTCAACAATATCAGGCTATGAAGATTCAAATTTCAAATATCAAATTATCCCACTCCAACGGATATATTTGATTGACTATAAAAAGCCATGAAGACTTGAAGACAAAGAGAGTGCAGAGATAGAGGTGAACGAGATAGAAGTGCAATACAAGTGCAAAATTCAAAAGTGCTAGTGCTCAAAATATTCTAAGAGACTTAGTCTGAATAGTCTCAAATCTAGTTGGAGAGAGAAATACAAATCCTTGTATTTGTAAATTGTAGAAAGAGTATAGTTGTGTGCAAAATACTCTAGTGAGTGTAGCTGTGTGCAAAACACTCGTAGTTGCTAAGTGTAGCTGTGTGCAAGACACTTGGTTGGAGTTGAGTATAGCTGTGTGTGAAATACTCGGAGTTGAGTGTAGCTGTGTGCGAGACACTCAGAGCAGGGTGTAGCTATGTGCAAGACATCCAGAAGAAGTGCCTGTGTAGCACTTGTTCACTATTGTAACTGTGTGTGGAAAATAGTGAATTTCTCCTAGACGTGAAAGGAGAAAAGTGGACTAGGAAGATTACGCCACTTCCGAACCACTATAAATTGCCTCTCTCATTTACATACCGCACTTACATTATTTGCTATATCTATCTATCTCATCTGAGTAACCCGTTTACTATTCACAGTTAATCTTAATCATCGGGGTTTAGTGTGTTCTCACGTATGCATGTGACTCAAACTTCTCGAGCTTAAATACTAATTTATTCTAAGCAAGTTTGACGTGCTGCATGTAACGTTCGTCACACGGACGACGTGACACGATATTTATTTACAATCTTGAATATTGTTTTTATATATTCAGTGCACCATCTCCTTTATATATTCAAGATATCTCTGTCACTTTACATATCATTTTGTACCTATCTTACTTATACTTGCACACGTACTTAATTTACTAGTTGGGCATAACTCTTTACTATTATTCCGCTGTGCCAGTACAAACTTGCTCTATTTACTTGTTACTTAGAGTTGAAGTTACCAAAGAGTTATTTAATTTGAAAAAGCTTGAAAGTCTATTCACCCCCCCCCCTCTAGACTTTCACCACCCTATCGGGACCAACAGGATATAACTGACCGGCTGCTGGGCGGTCGGGTATTGTGTCGCCGGATGAGGTGGTGACAAGTTGAGATTGAGGTCAACGGTCTGACCTTGACACTCTGTGGGCTGGTAATCGGATGAGCTCGACGCATCCGCCGGATCATCGCCTAGAAGGTTGTATGCGAAGGGATACATCGTGAAAAATGGAACCGGTGCTCGTCAGACGATAGCTTTCTCGCACGAGTCCCCACAGACGGCGCCAAAATGATAGTACTAATTCCACGTAGTGCGGTCAAAGTAATAATACGACCAAGTAAAGCAAGTAAATCTTTTATTGATCGTGTAAAAAGGACCTAATACAATCTAAGTGGCTATCCGAGGGCCGACTGACTGCGGTCGGGATGCTCTGTAAATAGCCTATCGATCGTTCCAAAAGTCCCTCACACTATTGCCGGGGTATTTATAGCTGCTAGGCCAGAGACACAGCTCGGGCCGGCCGGCATGTAACCCACGTAGCAACCACGTGTCTTCACCCCGCGAGCCCTGCCTGTCAGCGCCTAACGCTGCCACGTGCCTCTTCTCGACTCTCCCGTCTAGGGCTATCGATCGGGAGTTGAAGACGCCGGTCGGGTGATGTGCTGGTCGGGTACGACCGGGTCCTTCTAAGAAAATCCGACCTGTAACCTGCATAAACAAGAATAAAACACGTGGCATGTCGGTCGGGGTATTCCCTACCAATATACATGAAGTTGGAGAATGGAGAATAATTATGTAATTGGAGAGATTATTTTAGTAAACAAGTTTTCTATTTTCCATTCTCCCACTTCTCCATTTCTCTGTTTTTCCTGAAAATTCTCTATTTTTCCATTTTAGTTAACAACCCATAATTTGTCAGCAGCTATTTTTTCTAAAAGATCATGCTAATAAAAAAAAAAAAAAAAAAAAAAAAAAACCAAATTAGTAGGGAAACCTCCCCCACCCTTTGTCCTCTCTAAGTTCCTCCAACTCCAAAAGACCAAAATTAGGGGTGGGCGTTTCTCGATTCGATTCGATTTTTCAGTTTCGGTTTTAGTATTTTGATATTTTTTTAAAAATGATACTGATGGTTTTATTGGGACCGGGTCCACCATAAAACGGGCATAGGAAAATAGGACGGGGGTAGGAAAGTACTGACTTTATTACCCAGGGCGCTAGGCCCAAAATAATGCGTACAAAGCCCGAGGTACAGGCCCAGAACGATGGCCCAAATACAAAGAATAAGGCCCACGTGGTGGGCTATAGCTAACTATGCTACTGGTAGGAATCGAACCCAGGTAGTTGGGTTGAAAGTATAGATCAAGACCACTAGACCGTAGGGCTTGTCGTATCTGAGTTGCCCTTAGCCAGAGATCCAGGGCCCCTATTTATAGCAAGCCCCCCTCCTCCTCTAGCGTCCACGTCTCCCATGCAATCCATCCCCACTTCCCCATTTATCGCTACGCAAGCGGACATGTTCGCCATACTTCCAAAACTCCCGCGCATACCACCCCGGTCCACCATGCTCGGCGCACCGCCAGCACCCCCTCGGGAAGGGGGGGGGGGTGCCGTTGACCATCTGGGGGCCCGCTGGCCGCGCCTCGGCCTGAGGTGGCCGGCGGACCCCCGCCGCGGCCCATGGCTGGTGGTGGAGGCTGCCCTGCCCGCATATATAGGTTATATATTATTGTCATGCCTTAGTAAACAATAGTTGACGTGGGCTGGTGGAATGGTGCGCTTATTGTGTTGGAGGGCGTGGGTGCGAACCCTGACAGCGTCCATGCTATTTTACTCCAGTGCCACTTATCTGCCCCTTCCCTGGCCACGACTGGTGGCGCACCGCCCCCGCCGGCCACGCCTTGCCGCCGGGGTCCGGCGATCACCCCGCCGGTTGGTTGCCGGCCGCCGACGGTGTTTCTTGTCCGGGAACGTCTTCTCTCTTTTTGAGCCACCACGCTCCCTTGTCTTCTTAGCCCAATAGGACTTGGGCCAATCTCCTATCATCACCACCCCACTTGGATTAATACTATGCCAATAAAATGGACCCCCGGTCCCATATCCCATCACAAGTCCCCCAGTTCTTTTAGGTATCTTGATGCCTAAAGGAAGTAGAATTCGGTATCACCACCTCCTTTTCTTTCCCTTTCTCAATCTCTCGCCGCCACCTTCCATTATCACCATTTGTGTGCGTCACGCCATTACTCCGTACCTCTGCCACACACCGCACGTTGCCCTGGCCTTCGCTTCATCACCTAGCGTCGAGAGGTTAAGGTGACTCCTCTATTGTCACTTCTTGGATGCTTCTTACACTGTACATATCTTTTGTTGCATTTATTTAGTATGATTTGTCGATTTCTCCATGATGCACCTGCATGCTTCTTTTAAATATTCAATGGATGTCTTTGCTCCTTCTCCATGCTACACCTGCATGCAACTTTTTTTTTTTTTTTTTAAGGATGAAGGTAACTGAAGATTGTAGGATGGGGTAGTGTGGGTTGCGATAACCCACACGCCCCCTCCGCCAACGCCATGCGGCTTGCCGGAGACAAGTCCGCGCATGTGGGTTGCGATAACCCACACGCCCCATCCCCAACGCCATGCGGCTTGCGGGGGGCAAGTCCGCGCATGTGGTTGCGATAACCCACATGCCCCATCGCCAAAAATCATGCGGCTTGCCAAGGCAAGTCGCGCATGTGGGTTGCGATAACCCACATGCCCCATCGCCAAAACCATGCGGCTTGCGGGGCAAGTCCGCGCATGTGGGTTGCGATAACCCACATGCCCATCACGCCCCAAGTCCGCGCATAACCCACATGCCATGCGGCTTGCCGGGGCAAGTCCGCGCATGTGGGTTGCGATAACCCACACGCCCCATCCAAAACCATGCGTTTACCGGGGGCAAGTCCGCGCATGTGGTTGCGATAACCCACATGCCCCATCCACCAAAACCATGCGGCTTGCCGGGGGCAAGTCCGCGCATGTGGGTTGCGATAACCCACATGCCCCATCCGCCGTGGCCGTAGAGCCAGCATGCAT